>NC_091186.1:1859359-1902298 GCF_040958095.1 Procambarus clarkii
TCAGTTTATTGGTATTAATTCATAAATATACGATAAATATGATGCACACACATAATTCATTAGATAATAACCTTTAATACTCCCTTTTCAATCATTTATTTGTTTCTCGTAAAATACTGAGTAAGATATTGAAAAGGGGAGAAGTTCGGTTTGTATTGCATATATCGACGTTTCAGCCGGTATAGAGTGGTTTTCTTGTACATCTTCCATCGGTAATATAAACGGAAAATCAGGAACATTTTAGTTAATTCTAATGAAAACACATTGATTCTTATCATTTGCATTGGAAACAACATTGTCATATGCCTTTTCTTGGATCTAAATAATACGAAACCTTGCTCTATGATTCGAAGTTAAAATCCTCAAATTTGGTAAAATATTGACTTCTTCACGTTTTTCACGTAGTTTGATATTACGTATATATATATTCGTTTTTACCAATATTTCGATAGTATTTCATGTAGTATCACAATATGTGATTTGGCCTTCAAATCTCAGAATTTCGCAAAGTATTGCATTTTAAGCAGGTTTTCTTGCATTTTTGTTTCGTACGAAAAATCATCGAATTTAGCAATATTTTGACGTTTATCATCCCCTTTTCCTTAATGTGATCTAAACAAAATATCATCGAATTAGACAATATTTTGCCGTTATTCTACGTTTTTGTGAATTTTCAGTTTATTGGTATTAATTCATATATATACGATAAATATGATGCACACACATAATTCATTAGATAATAACCTTTAATACTTACTTTTACTAATACTTTACTTATTTATTTGTTTCTCGTTTAAATACTGAGTAAGATATTGAAAAAGGGGTGAAGTTCGGTTTTTATTGCATATATCGACGTTTCAGCCGGATTAAAGCGGTTTTACGTGTACATCTTCCATCGGTAATATAAACGGAAAATCAGGAACATTTTAGTTAATCTAATGAAAACTCATTGATTTTTATCATTTGTATTGGAAACAACATTGTCATATGTCTTTTCTTGGATCTAAATAATACGAAACCTTGCTCTATGATTCGAAGTTAAAATCCTCAAATTTGGTAAAATAGTGACTTTTTTTCACGTTTTTCATGTAGTTTGATATAACGTATATATACTCGTTTTTACCAATATTTCGATACTATTTCATGTAGTATCACAATATGTGATTTGTCCTTCAAATCTCAGAATTTCGCATAATATTGCATTTTAAGCAGGTTTTCTTGCATTTTGTTTCGTACGAAAAATCATCGAATTTAGCAATATTTTGACGTTTATCATCCCCTATTCCTTAATGTGATTTAAAGAAAATATCATCGAATTAGACAATATTTTGCCGTTTTTCTACGTTTTTGTGAATTTTCAGTTTATTGGTATTAATTCATATATATACGATAAATATGATGCACACACATAATTCATTAGATAATAACCTTTAATACTCCCTTTTCAATCATTTATTTGTTTCTCGGTTAAATACTGAGTAAGATATTGAAAAGGGGAGAAGTTCGGTTTTTATTGCATATATCGACGTTTCAGCCGGATTAGAGCGGTTTTACGTGTACATCTTCCATCGGTAATATAAACGGAAAATCAGGAACATTTTAGTTAATTCTAATGAAAACACATTGATTTTTATCATTTGTATTGGAAACAACATTGTCATATCTCTTTTCTTGGATCTAAATAATAGGAAATCTCGCTCTATGATTCGAAGTGAAAATCCTCTAATATGGTAAAATAGTGATTTTTTTCATGTTTTTCATGTAGTTTGATATTACGTATATATATTCGTTTTTACCAATATTTCGATACTATTTCATGTAGTATCACAATATGTGATTTGGCCTTCAAATCTCAGAATTTTGCATAATATTGCATTTCAAGCAGGTTTTCTTGCATCTTGTTTCGTACGAAAAATCATCGAATTTAGCAATATTTTGACGTTTATCATCCCCTTTTCCTTAATGTGATTTAAACAAAATATCATCGAATTAGACAATATTTTGCCGTTTTTCTACGTTTTTGTGAATTTTCAGTTTATTGGTATTAATTCATAAATATACGATAAATATGATGCACACACAGAATTCATTAGATAATAACCTTTAATACTTCCTTTTCAATCATTTATTTGTTTATCGTTAAAATACTGAGTAAGATATTGAAAAGGGGAGAAGTTCGGTTTTTATTGCATATATCGACGTTTCAGCCGGAATAGAGCGGTTTTCTTGTACATCTTCCATCGGTAATATAAACGGAAAATGAGGAACATTTTAGTTAATTCTAAAGAAAACACATTGATTCTTATCATTTGCATTGGAAACAACATAGTTATATGTCTTTTCTTGGATCTAAATAATACGAAACCTCGCTCTATGATTCGAAGTTAAAATCCTCAAATTTGGTAAAATACTGACTTTTTCAGGTTTTTCAAGTAGTTTGATATTACGTATATATATTCGTTTTTACCAATATTTCGATAGTATTTCATGTAGTATCACAATATGTGATTTGGCCTTCAAATCTCAGAATTTCGCATAATATTGCATTTCAAGCAGGTTTTCTTGCATTTTGTTTCGTACGAAAAATCACCGAATTTAGCAGTATTTTGACGTTTATCATCCCCTTTTCCTTAATGTGATTTAAACAAAATATCATCGAATTAGACAATATTTTGCCGTTTTTCTACGTTTTTGTGAATTTTCAGTTTATTAGTATTAATTCATATATATACGATAAATATGATGCACACTCATAATTCATTAGATAATAACCTTTAATACTCCCTTTTCAATCATTTATTTGTTTCTCGTTAAAATACTGAGTAAGATATTGAAAAGGGGAGAAGTTCGGTTTTTATTGCATATATCGACGTTTCACCCGGAATAGAGCGGTTTTCTTGTACATCTTCCATCGGTAATATAAACGGAAAATCAGGAACATTTTAGTAAATTCTAATGAAAACACATTGATTCTTATCATTTGCATTGGAAACAACATTGTCATATGTCTTTTCTTGGATCTAAATAATACGAAACCTTGCTCTATGATTCGAAGTTAAAATCCTCAAATTTGGTAAAATATTGACTTTTTTCACGTTTTTCACGTAGTTTGATATTACGTATATATATTCGTTTTTACCAATATTTCGATAGTATTTCATGTAGTATCACAATATGTGATTTGGCCTTCAAATCTCAGAATTTCGCATTATATTGCATTTCAAGCAGGTTTTCTTGCATTTTTGTTTCGTACGAAAAATCATCGAATTTAGCAATATTTTGACGTTTATCATCCCCTTTTCCTTAATGTGATCTAAACAAAAAATCATCGAATTAGACAATATTTTGCCGTTTTTCTACGTTTTTGTGAATTTTCAGTTTATTGGTATTAATTCATATATATACGATAAATATGATGCACACACATAATTCATTAGATAATAACCTTTAATACTTACTTTTACTAATACTTTACTTATTTATTTGTTTCTCGTTTAAATACTGAGTAAGATATTGAAAAAGGGAGAAGTTCGGTTTTTATTGCATATATCGACGTTTCAGCCGGATTAAAGCGGTTTTACGTGTACATCTTCCATCGGTAATATAAACGGAAAATCAGGAACATTTTAGTTAATCTAATGAAAACACACTGATTTTTATCATTTGAATTGGAAACAATATTGTCATGTCTTTTCTTGGATCTAAATAATTCGAAATCTCACTCTATGATTCGAAGTTAAAATCCTCTAATATGGTAAAATAGTGACTTTTTTCACATTTTTCACGTAGTTATATATTACTTATATATATTCGTTTTTACCAATATTTCGATACTATTTCATGTATTATCACAATATGTGATTTTGCCTTCAAATCTCAGAATTTCGCATAATATTGCATTTTAAGCAGGTTTTCTTGCATTTTGTTTCGTACGAAAAATCATCGAATTTAGCAATATTTTGACGTTTATCATCCCCTTTTTCTTTATGTGATTTAAACAAAATATCATCGAATTAGGCAATATTTTGCCGTTTTTCTACGTTTATGTGAATTTTCAGTTTATTGGTATTAATTCATAAATATACGATAAATATGATGCACACACATAATTCATTAGATAATAACCTTTAATACTCCCTTTTCAATCATTTATTTGTTTCTCGTTAAAATACTGAGTAAGATATTGAAAAGGGGAGAAGTTCGGTTTTTATTGCATATATCGACGTTTCAGCCGGAATAGAGCGGTTTTCTTGTACATCTTCCATCGGTAATATAAACGGAAAATGAGGAACATTTTAGTTAATTCTGAAGAAAACACATTGATTCTTATCATTTGCATTGGAAACAACATTGTCATATGTCTTTTCTTGGATCTAAATAATACGAAACCTCGCTCTATGAATCGAAGTTAAAATCCTCAAATTTGGTAAAATAGTGACTTTTTTCAGGTTTTTCAAGTAGTTTGATATTACGTATATATATTCGTTTTTACCAATATTTCGATAGTATTTCATGTAGTATCACAATATGTGATTTGGCCTTCAAATCTCCGAATTTCGCATAATATTACATTTCAAGCAGGTTTTCTTGCATTTTGTTTCGTACGAAAAATCACCGAATTTAGCAGTATTTTGACGTTTATCATCCCCTTTTCCTTAATGTGATTTAATAATAATTCCTTAATATCATCGAATTAGACAATATTTTGCCGTTTTTGTACGTTTTTGTGAATTTTCAGTTTATTAGTATTAATTCATATATATACGATAAATATGATGCACACTCATAATTCATTAGATAATAACCTTTAATACTCCCTTTTCAATCATTTATTTGTTTCTCGTTAAAATACTGAGTAAGATATTGAAAAGGGGAGAAGTTCGGTTTTTATTGCATATATCGACGTTTCACCCGTAATAGAGCGGTTTTCTTGTACATCTTCCATCGGTAATATAAACGGAAAATCAGGAACATTTTAGTAAATTCTAATGAAAACACATTGATTCTTATCATTTGCATTGGAAACAACATTGTCATATGTCTTTTCTTGGATCTAAATAATACGAAACCTTGCTCTATGATTCGAAGTTAAAATCCTCAAATTTGGTAAAATATTGACTTTTTTCTCGTTTTTCACGTAGTTTGATATTACGTATATATATTCGTTTTTACCAATATTTCGATAGTATTTCATGTAGTATCACAATATGTGATTTGGCTTTCAAATCTCAGAATTTCGCATAATATTGCATTTCATGCAGGTTTTCTTGCATTTTTGTTTCGTACGAAAAATCATCGAATTTAGCAATATTTTGACGTTTATCATCCCCTTTTCCTTAATGTGATCTAAACAAAAAATCATCGAATTAGACAATATTTTGCCGTTTTTCTACGTTTTTGTGAATTTTCAGTTTATTGGTATTAATTCATATATATGCGATAAATATGATGCACACACATAATTCATTAGATAATAACCTTTAACACTTACTTTACTAATACTTTACTTATTTATTTGTTTCTCGTTTAAATACTGAGTAAGATATTGAAAAAGGGGAGAAGTTCGGTTTTTACTGCATATATCGACGTTTCAGCCGAATTAAAGCGGTTTTACGTGTACATCTTCCATCGGTAATATAAACGGAAAATCAGGAACATTTTAGTTAATCTAATGAAAACTCATTGATTTTTATCATTTGTATTGGAAACAACATTGTCATATGTCTTTTCTTGGATCTAAATAATAGGAAATCTCGCTCTATGATTCGAAGTGAAAATCCTCTAATATGGTAAAATAGTGATTTTTTTCATGTTTTTCATGTAGTTTGATATTACGTATATATATTCGTTTTTACCAATATTTCGATACTATTTCATGTAGTATCACAATATGTGATTTGGCCTTCAAATCTCAGAATTTCGCATAATATTGCATTTTAAGCAGGTTTTCTTGCATTTTGTTTCGTACGAAAAATCATCGAATTTAGCAATATTTTGACGTTTATCATCCCCTTTTCCTTAATGTGATTTAAACAAAATATCATCGAATTAGACAATATTTTGCCGTTTTTCTACGTTTTTGTGAATTTTCAGTTTATTGGTATTAATTCATATATATACGATAAATATGATGCACACACAGAATTCATTAGATAATAACCTTTAATACTTCCTTTTCAATCATTTATTTGTTTATCGTTAAAATACTGAGTAAGATATTGAAAAGGGGAGAAGTTCGGTTTTTATTGCATATATCGACGTTTCAGCCGGAATAGAGCGGTTTTCTTGTACATCTTCCATCGGTAATATAAACGGAAAATGAGGAACATTTTAGTTAATTCTAAAGAAAACACATTGATTCTTATCATTTGCATTGGAAACAACATAGTTATATGTCTTTTCTTGGATCTAAATAATACGAAACCTCGCTCTATGATTCGAAGTTAAAATCCTCAAATTTGGTAAAATACTGACTTTTTCAGGTTTTTCAAGTAGTTTGATATTACGTATATATATTCGTTTTTACCAATATTTCGATAGTATTTCATGTAGTATCACAATATGTGATTTGGCCTTCAAATCTCAGAATTTCGCATAATATTGCATTTCAAGCAGGTTTTCTTGCATTTTGTTTCGTACGAAAAATCACCGAATTTAGCAGTATTTTGACGTTTATCATCCCCTTTTCCTTAATGTGATTTAAACAAAATATCATCGAATTAGACAATATTTTGCCGTTTTTCTACGTTTTTGTGAATTTTCAGTTTATTAGTATTAATTCATATATATACGATAAATATGATGCACACTCATAATTCATTAGATAATAACCTTTAATACTCCCTTTTCAATCATTTATTTGTTTCTCGTTAAAATACTGAGTAAGATGCAGGCGATGAGTCACAATAACGTGGCTGAAGTATGATGACCAGACTACACACTAGAAATTGAAGAGACGACGACGTTTCGGTCCGTCCTGGGCCATTCTCATTACTGAGTAAGATATTGAAAAGGGGAGAAGTTCGGTTTTTATTGCATATATCGACGTTTCACCCGGAATAGAGCGGTTTTCTTGTACATCTTCCATCGGTAATATAAACGGAAAATCAGGAACATTTTAGTTAATTCTAATGAAAACACATTGATTCTTATCATTTGCATTGGAAACAACATTGTCATATGTCTTTTCTTGGATCTAAATAATACGAAACCTCGCTCTATGATTCGAAGTTAAAATCCTCAAATTTGGTAAAATAGTGACTTTTTTCAGGTTTTTCATGTAGTTTGATATTACGTATATATATTCGTTTTTACCAATATTTCGATAGTATTTCATGTAGTATCACAATATGTGATTTGGCCTTCAAATCTCAGAATTTCGCATAATATTGCATTTCAAGCAGGTTTTCTTGCATTTTGTTTCGTACGAAAAATCACCGAATTTAGCAGTATTTTGACGTTTATCATCCCCTTTTCCTTAATGTGATTTAAACAAAATATCATCGAATTAGACAATATTTTGCCGTTTTTCTACGTTTTGGTGAATTTTCAGTTTATTGGTATTAATTCATATATATACGATAAATATGATGCACACTCATAATTCATTAGATAATAACCTTTAATACTCCCTTTTCAATCATTTACATGTTTCTCGTTAAAATTCTGAGTAAGATATTGAAAAGGGGAGAAGTTCGGTTTTTATTGCATATATCGACGTTTCAGCCGGAATAGAGCGGTTTTACGTGTACATCTACCATCGGTAATATAAACGGAAAATCAGGAACATTTTAGTTAATCTAATGAAAACACATTGATTTTTATCATTTGTATTGGAAAAACCATTGTCATATCCCTTTTCATGGATCTAAATAATAGGAAATCTCGCTCTATGATTCGAAGTGAAAATCCTCTAATATGGTAAAATAGTGATTTTTTTCATGTTTTTCATGTAGTTTGATATTACGTATATATATTCGTTTTTACCAATATTTCGATACTATTTCATGTAGTATCACAATATGTGATTTGTCCTTCAAATCTCAGAATTTCGCATAATATTGCATTTTAAGCAGGTTTTCTTGCATTTTGTTTCGTACGAAAAATCATCGAATTTAGCAATATTTTGACGTTTATCATCCCCTTTTCCTTAATGTGATTTAAACAAAATATCATCGAATTAGACAATATTTTGCCGTTTTTCTACGTTTTTGTGAATTTTCAGTTTATTAGTATTAATTCATATATATACGATAAATATGATGCACACTCATAATTCATTAGATAATAACCTTTAATACTCCCTTTTCAATCATTTATTTGTTTCTCGTTAAAATACTGAGTAACATATTGAAAAGGGGAGAAGTTCGGTTTTTATTGCATATATCGACGTTTCACCCGGAATAGAGCGGTTTTCTTGTACATCTTCCATCGGTAATATAAACGGAAAATCAGGAACATTTTAGTAAATTCTAATGAAAACACATTGATTCTTATCATTTGCATTGGAAACAACATTGTCATATGTCTTTTCTTGGATCTAAATAATACAAAACCTTGCTCTATGATTCGAAGTTAAAATCCTCAAATTTGGTAAAATATTGACTTTTTTCACGTTTTTCACGTAGTTTGATATTACGTATATATATTCGTTTTTACCAATATTTCGATAGTATTTCATGTAGTATCACAATATGTGATTTGGCCTTCAAATCTCAGAATTTCGCATTATATTGCATTTCAAGCAGGTTTTCTTGCATTTTTGTTTCGTACGAAAAATCATCGAATATAGCAATATTTTGACGTTTATCATCCCCTTTTCCTTAATGTGATCTAAACAAAAAATCATCGAATTAGACAATATTTTGCCGTTTTTCTACGTTTTTGTGAATTTTCAGTTTATTGGTATTAATTCATATATATACGATAAATATGATGCACACACATAATTCATTAGATAATAACCTTTAATACTTCCTTTTCAATCATTTACTTGTTTCTCGGTTAAATACTGAGTAAGATATTGAAAAGGGGAGAAGTTCGGTTTTTATTGCATATATCGACGTTTCAGCCGGATTAGAGCGGTTTTACGTGTACATCTTCCATCGGTAATATAAACGGAAAATCAGGAACATTTTAGTTAATTCTAATGAAAACACATTGATTCTTATCATTTGCATTGGAAGCAACCATGTCATATGTCTTTTCTTGGATCTAAATAATACGAAACCTCGCTCTATGATTCGAAGTTAAAATCCTCAAATTTGGTAAAATAGTGACTTTTTTCAGGTTTTTCATGTAGTTTGATATTACGTATATATATTCGTTTTTACCAATATTTCGATAGTATTTCATGTAGTATCACAATATGTGATTTGGCCTTCAAATCTCAGAATTTCGCATAATATTGCATTTCAAGCAGGTTTTCTTGCATTTTGTTTCGTACGAAAAATCACCGAATTTAGCAGTATTTTGACGTTTATCATCCCCTTTTCCTTAATGTGATTTAAACAAAATATCATCGAATTAGACAATATTTTGCCGTTTTTCTACGTTTTTGTGAATTTTCAGTTTATTGGTATTAATTCATATATATACGATAAATATGATGCACACTCATAATTCATTAGATAATAACCTTTAATACTCCCTTTTCAATCATTTACATGTTTCTCGTTAAAATTCTGAGTAAGATATTGAAAAGGGGAGCAGTTCGGTTTTTATTGCATATATCGACGTTTCAGCCGGAATAGAGCGGTTTTACGTGTACATCTTCCATCGGTAATATAAACGGAAAATCAGGAACATTTTAGTTAATCTAATGAAAACACATTGATTTTTATCATTTGTATTGGAAAAACCATTGTCATATCCCTTTTCATGGATCTAAATAATAGGAAATCTCGCTCTATGATTCGAAGTGAAAATCCTCTAATATGGTAAAATAGTGATTTTTTTCATGTTTTTCATGTAGTTTGATATTACGTATATATATTCGTTTTTACCAATATTTCGATACTATTTCATGTAGTATCACAATATGTGATTTGTCCTTCAAATCTCAGAATTTCGCATAATATTGCATTTTAAGCAGGTTTTCTTGCATTTTGTTTCGTACGAAAAATCATCGAATTTAGCAATATTTTGACGTTTATCATCCCCTTTTCCTTAATGTGATTTAAACAAAATATCATCGAATTAGACAATATTTTGCCGTTTTTCTACGTTTTTGTGAATTTTCAGTTTATTGGTATTAATTCAGAAATATACGATAAATATGATGCACACACAGAATTCATTAGATAATAACCTTTAATACTTCCTTTTCAATCATTTATTTGTTTATCGTTAAAATACTGAGTAAGATATTGAAAAGGGGAGAAGTTCGGTTTTTATTGCATATATCGACGTTTCAGCCGGAATAGACCGGTTTTCTTGCACATCTTCCATCGGTAATATAAACGGAAAATGAGGAACATTTTAGTTAATTCTAAAGAAAACACATTGATTCTTATCATTTGCATTGGAAACAACATTGTCATATGTCTTTTCTTGGATCTAAATAATACGAAACCTCGCTCTATGATTCGAAGTTAAAATCCTCAAATTTGGTAAAATACTGACTTTTTTCAGGTTTTTCAAGTAGTTTGATATTACGTATATATATTCGTTTTTACCAATATTTCGATACTATTTCATGTAGTATCACAATATGTGATTTGGCCTTCAAATCTCAGAATTTCGCATAATATTGCATTTCAAACAGGTTTTCTTGCATTTTGTTTCGTACGAAAAATCACCGAATTTAGCAGTATTTTGACGTTTATCATCCCCTTTTCCTTAATGTGATTTAAACAAAATATAATCGAATTAGACAATATTTTGCCGTTTTTCTACGTTTTTGTGAATTTTCAGTTTATTAGTATTAATTCATATATATACGATAAATATGATGCACACTCATAATTCATTAGATAATAACCTTTAATACTCCCTTTTCAATCATTTATTTGTTTCTCGTTAAAATACTGAGTAAGATATTGAAAAGGGGACAAGTTCGGTTTTTATTGCATATATCGACGTTTCACCCGGAATAGAGCGGTTTTCTTGTACATCTTCCATCGGTAATATAAACGGAAAATCAGGAATATTTTAGTAAATTCTAATGAAAACACATTGATTCTTATCATTTGAATTGGAAACAACATTGTCATATGTCTTTTCTTGGATTTAAATAATTCGAAACCTTGCTCTATGATTCGAAGTTAAAATCCTCAAATTTGGTAAAATATTGACTTTTTTCACGTTTTTCACGTAGTTTGATATTACGTATATATATTCGTTTCTACCAATATTTCGATAGTATTTCATGTAGTATCACTATATGTGATTTGGCTTTCAAATCTCAGAATTTCGCATAATATTGCATTTCATGCAGGTTTTCTTGCATTTTTGTTTCGTACGAAAAATCATCGAATTTAGCAATATTTTGACGTTTATCATCCCCTTTTCCTTAATGTGATCTAAACAAAAAATCATCGAATTAGACAATATTTTGCCGTTTTTCTACGTTTTTGTGAATTTTCAGTTTATTGGTATTAATTCATATATATGCGATAAATATGATGCACACACATAATTCATTAGATAATAACCTTTAACACTTACTTTACTAATACTTTACTTATTTATTTGTTTCTCGTTTAAATACTGAGTAAGATATTGAAAAAGGGGAGAAGTTCGGTTTTTACTGCATATATCGACGTTTCAGCCGGATTAAAGCGGTTTTACGTGTACATCTTCCATCGGTAATATAAACGGAAAATCAGGAACATTTTAGTTAATCTAATGAAAACTCATTGATTTTTATCATTTGTATTGGAAACAACATTGTCATGTCTTTTCTTGGATCTAAATAATAGGAAATCTCGCTCTATGATTCGAAGTGAAAATCCTCTAATATGGTAAAATAGTGATTTTTTTCATGTTTTTCATGTAGTTTGATATTACGTATATATATTCGTTTTTACCAATATTTCGATACTATTTCATGTAGTATCACAATATGTGATTTGGCCTTCAAATCTCAGAATTTCGCATAATATTGCATTTTAAGCAGGTTTTCTTGCATTTTGTTTCGTACGAAAAATCATCGAATTTAGCAATATTTTGACGTTTATCATCCCCTTTTCCTTAATGTGATTTAAACAAAATATCATCGAATTAGACAGTATTTTGCCGTTTTTCTACGTTTTTGTGAATTTTCAGTTTATTGGTATTAATTCATATATATACGATAAATATGATGCACACACAGAATTCATTAGATAATAACCTTTAATACTTCCTTTTCAATCATTTATTTGTTTATCGTTAAAATACTGAGTAAGATATTGAAAAGGGGAGAAGTTCGGTTTTTATTGCATATATCGACGTTTCAGCCGGAATAGAGCGGTTTTCTTGTACATCTTCCATCGGTAATATAAACGGAAAATGAGGAACATTTTAGTTAATTCTAAAGAAAACACATTGATTCTTATCATTTGCATTGGAAACAACATAGTTATATGTCTTTTCTTGGATCTAAATAATACGAAACCTCGCTCTATGATTCGAAGTTAAAATCCTCAAATTTGGTAAAATACTGACTTTTTCAGGTTTTTCAAGTAGTTTGATATTACGTATATATATTCGTTTTTACCAATATTTCGATAGTATTTCATGTAGTATCACAATATGTGATTTGGCCTTCAAATCTCAGAATTTCGCATAATATTGCATTTCAAGCAGGTTTTCTTGCATTTTGTTTCGTACGAAAAATCACCGAATTTAGCAGTATTTTGACGTTTATCATCCCCTTTTCCTTAATGTGATTTAAACAAAATATCATCGAATTAGACAATATTTTGCCGTTTTTCTACGTTTTTGTGAATTTTCAGTTTATTAGTATTAATTCATATATATACGATAAATATGATGCACACTCATAATTCATTAGATAATAACCTTTAATACTCCCTTTTCAATCATTTATTTGTTTCTCGTTAAAATACTGAGTAAGATATTGAAAAGGGGAGAAGTTCGGTTTTTATTGCATATATCGACGTTTCACCCGGAATAGAGCGGTTTTCTTGTACATCTTCCATCGGTAATATAAACGGAAAATCAGGAACATTTTAGTAAATTCTAATGAAAACACATTGATTCTTATCATTTGCATTGGAAACAACATTGTCATATGTCTTTTCTTGGATCTAAATAATACGAAACCTTGCTCTATGATTCGAAGTTAAAATCCTCAAATTTGGTAAAATATTGACTTTTTTCACGTTTTTCACGTAGTTTGATATTACGTATATATATTCGTTTTTACCAATATTTCGATAGTATTTCATGTAGTATCACAATATGTGATTTGGCCTTCAAATCTCAGAATTTCGCATTATATTGCATTTCAAGCAGGTTTTCTTGCATTTTTGTTTCGTACGAAAAATCATCGAATTTAGCAATATTTTGACGTTTATCATCCCCTTTTCCTTAATGTGATCTAAACAAAAAATCATCGAATTAGACAATATTTTGCCGTTTTTCTACGTTTTTGTGAATTTTCAGTTTATTGGTATTAATTCATATATATACGATAAATATGATGCACACACATAATTCATTAGATAATAACCTTTAATACTTACTTTTACTAATACTTTACTTATTTATTTGTTTCTCGTTTAAATACTGAGTAAGATATTGAAAAAGGGGAGAAGTTCGGTTTTTATTGCATATATCGACGTTTCAGCCGGATTAAAGCGGTTTTACGTGTACATCTTACATCGGTAATATAAACGGAAAATCAGGAACATTTTAGTTAATCTAATGAAAACTCATTGATTTTTATTATTTGTATTGGAAACAACATTGTCATATGTCTGTTCTTGGATCTAAATAATACGAAACCTTGCTCTATGATTCGAAGTTAAAATCCTCAAATTTGGTAAAATAGTGATTTTTTTCACGTTTTTCATGTAGTTTGATATAACATATATATACTCGTTTTTACCAATTTTTCGATACTATTTCATGTAGTATCACAATATGTGATTTGTCCTTTAAATCTTAGAATTTCGCATAATATTGCATTTCAAGCAGGTTTTCTTGCATTTTGTTTCGTACGAAAAATCATCGAATTTAGCAATATTTTGACGTTTATCATCCCCTTTTCCTTAATGTGATTTAAACAAAATATCATCGAATTAGACAATAATTTTCCGTTTTTCTACGTTTTTGTGAATTTTCAGTTTATTGGTATTAATTCATATATATACGATAAATATGATGCACACACATAATTCATTAGATAATAACCTTTAATACTTCCTTTTCAATCATTTACTTGTTTCTCGGTTAAATACTGAGTAAGATATTGAAAAGGGGAGAAGTTCGGTTTTTATTGCATATATCGACGTTTCAGCCGGATTAGAGCGGTTTTACGTGTACATCTTCCATCGGTAATATAAACGGAAAATCAGGAACATTTTAGTTAATTCTAATGAAAACACATTGATTCTTATCATTTGCATTGGAAGCAACCATGTCATATGTCTTTTCTTGGATCTAAATAATACGAAACCTCGCTCTATGATTCGAAGTTAAAATCCTCAAATTTGGTAAAATAGTGACTTTTTTCAGGTTTTTCATGTAGTTTGATATTACGTATATATATTCGTTTTTACCAATATTTCGATAGTATTTCATGTAGTATCACAATATGTGATTTGGCCTTCAAATCTCAGAATTTCGCATAATATTGCATTTCAAGCAGGTTTTCTTGCATTTTGTTTCGTACGAAAAATCACCGAATTTAGCAGTATTTTGACGTTTATCATCCCCTTTTCCTTAATGTGATTTAAACAAAATATCATCGAATTAGACAATATTTTGCCGTTTTTCTACGTTTTTGTGAATTTTCAGTTTATTGGTATTAATTCATATATATACGATAAATATGATGCACACTCATAATTCATTAGATAATAACCTTTAATACTCCCTTTTCAATCATTTACATGTTTCTCGTTAAAATTCTGAGTAAGATATTGAAAAGGGGAGCAGTTCGGTTTTTATTGCATATATCGACGTTTCAGCCGGAATAGAGCGGTTTTACGTGTACATCTTCCATCGGTAATATAAACGGAAAATCAGGAACATTTTAGTTAATCTAATGAAAACACATTGATTTTTATCATTTGTATTGGAAAAACCATTGTCATATCCCTTTTCATGGATCTAAATAATAGGAAATCTCGCTCTATGATTCGAAGTGAAAATCCTCTAATATGGTAAAATAGTGATTTTTTCATGTTTTTCATGTAGTTTGATATTACGTATATATATTCGTTTTTACCAATATTTCGATACTATTTCATGTAGTATCACAATATGTGATTTGTCCTTCAAATCTCAGAATTTCGCATAATATTGCATTTTAAGCAGGTTTTCTTGCATTTTGTTTCGTACGAAAAATCATCGAATTTAGCAATATTTTGACGTTTATCATCCCCTTTTCCTTAATGTGATTTAAACAAAATATCATCGAATTAGACAATATTTTGCCGTTTTTCTACGTTTTTGTGAATTTTCAGTTTATTGGTATTAATTCAGAAATATACGATAAATATGATGCACACACAGAATTCATTAGATAATAACCTTTAATACTTCCTTTTCAATCATTTATTTGTTTATCGTTAAAATACTGAGTAAGATATTGAAAAGGGGAGAAGTTCGGTTTTTATTGCATATATCGACGTTTCAGCCGGAATAGACCGGTTTTCTTGCACATCTTCCATCGGTAATATAAACGGAAAATGAGGAACATTTTAGTTAATTCTAAAGAAAACACATTGATTCTTATCATTTGCATTGGAAACAACATTGTCATATGTCTTTTCTTGGATCTAAATAATACGAAACCTCGCTCTATGATTCGAAGTTAAAATCCTCAAATTTGGTAAAATACTGACTTTTTTCAGGTTTTTCAAGTAGTTTGATATTACGTATATATATTCGTTTTTACCAATATTTCGATACTATTTCATGTAGTATCACAATATGTGATTTGGCCTTCAAATCTCAGAATTTCGCATAATATTGCATTTCAAACAGGTTTTCTTGCACTTTGTTTCGTACGAAAAATCACCGAATTTAGCAGTATTTTGACGTTTATCATCCCCTTTTCCTTAATGTGATTTAAACAAAATATAATCGAATTAGACAATATTTTGCCGTTTTTCTACGTTTTTGTGAATTTTCAGTTTATTAGTATTAATTCATATATATACGATAAATATGATGCACACTCATAATTCATTAGATAATAACCTTTAATACTCCCTTTTCAATCATTTATTTGTTTCTCGTTAAAATACTGAGTAAGATATTGAAAAGGGGACAAGTTCGGTTTTTATTGCATATATCGACGTTTCACCCGGAATAGAGCGGTTTTCTTGTACATCTTCCATCGGTAATATAAACGGAAAATCAGGAATATTTTAGTAAATTCTAATGAAAACACATTGATTCTTATCATTTGAATTGGAAACAACATTGTCATATGTCTTTTCTTGGATTTAAATAATTCGAAACCTTGCTCTATGATTCGAAGTTAAAATCCTCAAATTTGGTAAAATATTGACTTTTTTCACGTTTTTCACGTAGTTTGATATTACGTATATATATTCGTTTCTACCAATATTTCGACAGTATTTCATGTAGTATCACTATATGTGATTTGGCTTTCAAATCTCAGAATTTCGCATAATATTGCATTTCATGCAGGTTTTCTTGCATTTTTGTTTCGTACGAAAAATCATCGAATTTAGCAATATTTTGACGTTTATCATCCCCTTTTCCTTAATGTGATCTAAACAAAAAATCATCGAATTAGACAATATTTTGCCGTTTTTCTACGTTTTTGTGAATTTTCAGTTTATTGGTATTAATTCATATATATGCGATAAATATGATGCACACACATAATTCATTAGATAATAACCTTTAACACTTACTTTACTAATACTTTACTTATTTATTTGTTTCTCGTTTAAATACTGAGTAAGATATTGAAAAAGGGGAGAAGTTCGGTTTTTACTGCATATATCGACGTTTCAGCCGGATTAAAGCGGTTTTACGTGTACATCTTCCATCGGTAATATAAACGGAAAATCAGGAACATTTTAGTTAATCTAATGAAAACTCATTGATTTTTATCATTTGTATTGGAAACAACATTGTCATGTCTTTTCTTGGATCTAAATAATAGGAAATCTCGCTCTATGATTCGAAGTGAAAATCCTCTAATATGGTAAAATAGTGATTTTTTTCATGTTTTTCATGTAGTTTGATATTACGTATATATATTCGTTTTTACCAATATTTCGATACTATTTCATGTAGTATCACAATATGTGATTTGGCCTTCAAATCTCAGAATTTCGCATAATATTGCATTTTAAGCAGGTTTTCTTGCATTTTGTTTCGTACGAAAAATCATCGAATTTAGCAATATTTTGACGTTTATCATCCCCTTTTCCTTAATGTGATTTAAACAAAATATCATCGAATTAGACAGTATTTTGCCGTTTTTCTACGTTTTTGTGAATTTTCAGTTTATTGGTATTAATTCATATATATACGATAAATATGATGCACACACAGAATTCATTAGATAATAACCTTTAATACTTCCTTTTCAATCATTTATTTGTTTATCGTTAAAATACTGAGTAAGATATTGAAAAGGGGAGAAGTTCGGTTTTTATTGCATATATCGACGTTTCAGCCGGAATAGAGCGGTTTTCTTGTACATCTTCCATCGGTAATATAAACGGAAAATGAGGAACATTTTAGTTAATTCTAAAGAAAACACATTGATTCTTATCATTTGCATTGGAAACAACATAGTTATATGTCTTTTCTTGGATCTAAATAATACGAAACCTCGCTCTATGATTCGAAGTTAAAATCCTCAAATTTGGTAAAATACTGACTTTTTCAGGTTTTTCAAGTAGTTTGATATTACGTATATATATTCGTTTTTACCAATATTTCGATAGTATTTCATGTAGTATCACAATATGTGATTTGGCCTTCAAATCTCAGAATTTCGCATAATATTGCATTTCAAGCAGGTTTTCTTGCATTTTGTTTCGTACGAAAAATCACCGAATTTAGCAGTATTTTGACGTTTATCATCCCCTTTTCCTTAATGTGATTTAAACAAAATATCATCGAATTAGACAATATTTTGCCGTTTTTCTACGTTTTTGTGAATTTTCAGTTTATTAGTATTAATTCATATATATACGATAAATATGATGCACACTCATAATTCATTAGATAATAACCTTTAATACTCCCTTTTCAATCATTTATTTGTTTCTCGTTAAAATACTGAGTAAGATATTGAAAAGGGGAGAAGTTCGGTTTTTATTGCATATATCGACGTTTCACCCGGAATAGAGCGGTTTTCTTGTACATCTTCCATCGGTAATATAAACGGAAAATCAGGAACATTTTAGTAAATTCTAATGAAAACACATTGATTCTTATCATTTGCATTGGAAACAACATTGTCATATGTCTTTTCTTGGATCTAAATAATACGAAACCTTGCTCTATGATTCGAAGTTAAAATCCTCAAATTTGGTAAAATATTGACTTTTTTCACGTTTTTCACGTAGTTTGATATTACGTATATATATTCGTTTTTACCAATATTTCGATAGTATTTCATGTAGTATCACAATATGTGATTTGGCCTTCAAATCTCAGAATTTCGCATTATATTGCATTTCAAGCAGGTTTTCTTGCATTTTTGTTTCGTACGAAAAATCATCGAATTTAGCAATATTTTGACGTTTATCATCCCCTTTTCCTTAATGTGATCTAAACAAAAAATCATCGAATTAGACAATATTTTGCCGTTTTTCTACGTTTTTGTGAATTTTCAGTTTATTGGTATTAATTCATATATATACGATAAATATGATGCACACACATAATTCATTAGATAATAACCTTTAATACTTACTTTTACTAATACTTTACTTATTTATTTGTTTCTCGTTTAAATACTGAGTAAGATATTGAAAAAGGGGAGAAGTTCGGTTTTTATTGCATATATCGACGTTTCAGCCGGATTAAAGCGGTTTTACGTGTACATCTTCCATCGGTAATATAAACGGAAAATCAGGAACATTTTAGTTAATCTAATGAAAACACACTGATTTTTATCATTTGAATTGGAAACAATATTGTCATGTCTTTTCTTGGATCTAAATAATTCGAAATCTCACTCTATGATTCGAAGTTTAAATCCTCTAATATGGTAAAATAGTGACTTTTTTCACATTTTTCATGTAGTTTGATATTACTTATATATATTCGTTTTTACCAATATTTCGATACTATTTCATGTATTATCACAATATGTGATTTGGCCTTCAAATCTCAGAATTTCGCATAATATTGCATTTTAAGCAGGTTTTCTTGCATTTTGTTTCGTACGAAAAATCATCGAATTTAGCAATATTTTGACGTTTATCATCCCCTTTTTCTTTATGTGATTTAAACAAAATATCATCGAATTAGGCAATATTTTGCCGTTTTTCTACGTTTATGTGAATTTTCAGTTTATTGGTATTAATTCATAAATATACGATAAATATGATGCACACACATAATTCATTAGATAATAACCTTTAATACTCCCTTTTCAATCATTTATTTGTTTCTCGTTAAAATACTGAGTAAGATATTGAAAAGGGGAGAAGTTCGGTTTTTATTGCATATATCGACGTTTCAGCCGGAATAGAGCGGTTTTCTTGTACATCTTCCATCGGTAATATAAACGGAAAATGAGGAACATTTTAGTTAATTCTGAAGAAAACACATTGATTCTTATCATTTGCATTGGAAACAACATTGTCATATGTCTTTTCTTGGATCTAAATAATACGAAACCTCGCTCTATGACTCGAAGTTAAAATCCTCAAATTTGGTAAAATAGTGACTTTTTTCAGGTTTTTCAAGTAGTTTGATATTACGTATATATATTCGTTTTTACCAATATTTCGATAGTATTTCATGTAGTATCACAATATGTGATTTGGCCTTCAAATCTCCGAATTTCGCATAATATTGCATTTCAAGCAGGTTTTCTTGTATTTTGTTTCGTACGAAAAATCACCGAATTTAGCAGTATTTTGACGTTTATCATCCCCTTTTCCTTAATGTGATTTAATAATAATTCCTTAATATCATCGAATTAGACAATATTTTGCCGTTTTTCTACGTTTTTTGAATTTTCAGTTTATTAGTATTAATTCATATATATACGATAAATATGATGCACACTCATAATTCATTAGATAATAACCTTTAATACTCCCTTTTCAATCATTTATTTGTTTCTCGTTAAAATACTGAGTAAGATATTGAAAAGGGGAGAAGTTCGGTTTTTATTGCATATATCGACGTTTCACCCGGAATAGAGCGGTTTTCTTGTACATCTTCCATCGGTAATATAAACGGAAAATCAGGAACATTTTAGTAAATTCTAATGAAAACACATTGATTCTTATCATTTGCATTGGAAACAACATTGTCATATGTCTTTTCTTGGATCTAAATAATACGAAACCTTGCTCTATGATTCGAAGTTAAAATCCTCAAATTTGGTAAAATATTGACTTTTTTCACGTTTTTCACGTAGTTTGATATTACGTATATATATTCGTTTTTACCAATATTTCGATAGTATTTCATGTAGTATCACAATATGTGATTTGGCTTTCAAATCTCAGAATTTCGCATAATATTGCATTTCATGCAGGTTTTCTTGCATTTTTGTCTCGTACGAAAAATCATCGAATTTAGCAATATTTTGACGTTTATCATCCCCTTTTCCTTAATGTGATTTAAACAAAATATCATCGAATTAGACAATATTTTTCCGTTTTTCTACGTTTTTGTGAATTTTCAGTTTATTGGTATTAATTCATATATATACGATAAATATGATGCACACACATAATTCATTAGATAATAACCTTTAATACTTCCTTTTCAATCATTTACTTGTTTCTCGGTTAAATACTGAGTAAGATATTGAAAAGGGGAGAAGTTCGGTTTTTATTGCATATATCGACGTTTCAGCCGGATTAGAGCGGCTTTACGTGTACATCTTCCATCGGTAATATAAACGGAAAATCAGGAACATTTTAGTTAATTCTAATGAAAACACATTGATTCTTATCATTTGCATTGGAAGCAACCATGTCATATGTCTTTTCTTGGATCTAAATAATACGAAACCTCGCTCTATGATTCGAAGTTAAAATCCTCAAATTTGGTAAAATAGTGAATTTTTCAGGTTTTTCATGTAGTTTGATATTACGTATATATATTCGTTTTTACCAATATTTCGATAGTATTTCATGTAGTATCACAATATGTGATTTGGCCTTCAAATCTCAGAATTTCGCATAATATTGCATTTCAAGCAGGTTTTCTTGCATTTTGTTTCGTACGAAAAATCACCGAATTTAGCAGTATTTTGACGTTTATCATCCCCTTTTCCTTAATGTGATTTAAACAAAATATCATCGAATTAGACAATATTTTGCCGTTTTTCTACGTTTTGGTGAATTTTCAGTTTATTGGTATTAATTCATATATATACGATAAATATGATGCACACTCATAATTCATTAGATAATAACCTTTAATACTCCCTTTTCAATCATTTACATGTTTCTCGTTAAAATTCTGAGTAAGATATTGAAAAGGGGAGAAGTTCGGTTTTTATTGCATATATCGACGTTTCAGCCGGAATAGAGCGGTTTTACGTGTACATCTTCCATCGGTAATATAAACGGAAAATCAGGAACATTTTAGTTAATCTAATGAAAACACATTGATTTTTATCATTTGTATTGGAAAAACCATTGTCATATCCCTTTTCATGGATCTAAATAATAGGAAATCTCGCTCTATGATTCGAAGTGAAAATCCTCTAATATGGTAAAATAGTGATTTTTTTCATGTTTTTCATGTAGTTTGATATTACGTATATATATTCGTTTTTACCAATATTTCGATACTATTTCATGTAGTATCACAATATGTGATTTGTCCTTCAAATCTCAGAATTTCGCATAATGTTGCATTTTAAGCAGGTTTTCTTGCATTTTGTTTCGTACGAAAAATCATCGAATTTAGCAATATTTTGACGTTTATCATCCCCTTTTCCTTAATGTGATTTAAACAAAATATCATCGAATTAGACAATATTTTGCCGTTTTTCTACGTTTTTGTGAATTTTCAGTTTATTGGTATTAATTCATAAATATACGATAAATATGATGCACACACAGAATTCATTAGATAATAACCTTTAATACTTCCTTTTCAATCATTTATTTGTTTATCGTTAAAATACTGAGTAAGATATTGAAAAGGGGAGAAGTTCGGTTTTTATTGCATATATCGACGTTTCAGCCGGAATAGACCGGTTTTCTTGCACATCTTCCATCGGTAATATAAACGGAAAATGAGGAACATTTTAGTTAATTCTAAAGAAAACACATTGATTCTTATCATTTGCATTGGAAACAACATTGTCATATGTCTTTTCTTGGATCTAAATAATACGGAACCTCGCTCTATGATTCGAAGTTAAAATCCTCAAATTTGGTAAAATACTGACTTTTTTCAGGTTTTTCAAGTAGTTTGATATTACGTATATATATTCGTTTTTACCAATATTTCGATACTATTTCATGTAGTATCACAATATGTGATTTGGCCTTCAAATCTCAGAATTTCGCATAATATTGCATTTCAAGCAGGTTTTCTTGCATTTTGTTTCGTACGAAAAATCACCGAATTAAGCAGTATTTTGACGTTTATCATCCCCTTTTCCTTAATGTGATTTAAACAAAATATCATCGAATTAGACAATATTTTGCCGTTTTTCTACGTTTTTGTGAATTTTCAGTTTATTAGTATTATTCATATATATACGATAAATATGATGCACACTCATAATTCATTAGATAATAACCTTTAATACTCCCTTTTCAATCATTTATTTGTTTCTCGTTAAAATACTGAGTAAGATATTGAAAAGGGGACAAGTTCGGTTTTTATTGCATATATCGACGTTTCACCCGGAATAGAGCGGTTTTCTTGTACATCTTCCATCGGTAATATAAACGGAAAATCAGGAACATTTTAGTAAATTCTAATGAAAACACATTGATTCTTATCATTTGAATTGGAAACAACATTGTCATATGTCTTTTCTTGGATCTAAATAATACGAAACCTTGCTCTATGATTCGAAGTTAAAATCCTCAAATTTGGTAAAATATTGACTTTTTTCACGTTTTTCACGTAGTTTGATATTACGTATATATATTCGTTTTTACCAATATTTCGATAGTATTTCATGTAGTATCACAATATGTGATTTGGCCTTCAAATCTCAGAATTTCGCATTATATTGCATTTCAAGCAGGTTTTCTTGCATTTTTGTTTCGTACGAAAAATCACCGAATTTAGCAGTATTTTGACGTTTATCATCCCCTTTTCCTTAATGTGATTTAATAATAATTCCTTAATATCATCGAATTAGACAATATTTTGCCGTTTTTCTACGTTTTTGTGAATTTTCAGTTTATTAGTATTAATTCATATATATATACGATAAATATGATGCACACTCATAATTCATTAGATAATAACCTTTAATACTCCCTTTTCAATCATTTATTTGTTTCTCGTTAAAATACTGAGTAAGATATTGAAAAGGGGAGAAGTTCGGTTTTTATTGCATATATCGACGTTTCACCCGGAATAGAGCGGTTTTCTTGTACATCTTCCATCGGTAATATAAACGGAAAATCAGGAACATTTTAGTAAATTCTAATAAAAACACATTGATTCTTATCATTTGCATTGGAAACAACATTGTCATATGTCTTTTCTTGGATCTAAATAATACGAAACCTTGCTCTATGATTCGAAGTTAAAATCCTCAAATTTGGTAAAATATTGACTTTTTTCACGTTTTTCACGTAGTTTGATATTACGTATATATATTCGTTTTAACCAATATTTCGATAGTATTTCATGTAGTATCACAATATGTGATTTGGCTTTCAAATCTCAGAATTTCGCATAATATTGCATTTCAAGCAGGTTTTCTTGCATTTTTGTTTCGTACGAAAAATCATCGAATTTAGCAATATTTTGACGTTTATCATCCCCTTTTCCTTAATGTGATCTAAACAAAAAATCATCGAATTAGACAATATTTTGCCGTTTTTCTACGTTTTTGTGAATTTTCAGTTTATTGGTATTAATTCATATATATGCGATAAATATGATGCACACACATAATTCATTAGATAATAACCTTTAACACTTACTTTACTAATACTTTACTTATTTATTTGTTTCTCGTTTAAATACTGAGTAAGATATTGAAAAAGGGGAGAAGTTCGGTTTTTACTGCATATATCGACGTTTCAGCCGGATTAAAGCTGTTTTACGTGTACATCTTCCATCGGTAATATAAACGGAAAATCAGGAACATTTTAGTTAATCTAATGAAAACTCATTGATTTTTATCATTTGTATTGGAAACAACATTGTCATATGTCTTTTCTTGGATCTAAATAATACGAAACCTTGCTCTATGATTCGAAGTTAAAATCCTCAAATTTGGTAAAATAGTGATTTTTTTCACGTTTTTCATGTAGTTTGATATAACATATATATACTCGTTTTTACGAATTTTTCGATACTATTTCATGTAGTATCACAATATGTGATTTGTCCTTTAAATCTTAGAATTTCGCATAATATTGCATTTCAAGCAGGTTTTCTTGCATTTTGTTTCGTACGAAAAATCCTCGAATTTAGCAAAATTTTGACGTTTATCATCCCCTTTTCCTTAATGTGATTTAAACAAAATATCATCGAATTAGACAATATTTTGCCGTTTTTCTACGTTTTTGTGAATTTTCAGTTTATTGGTATTAATTCATAAATATACGATAAATATGATGCACACACAGAATTCATTAGATAATAACCTTTAATACTTCCTTTTCAATCATTTATTTGTTTATCGTTAAAATACTGAGAAAGATATTGAAAAGGGGAGAAGTTCGGTTTTTATTGCATATATCGACGTTTCAGCCGGAATAGAGCGGTTTTCTTGTACATCTTCCATCGGTAATATAAACGGAAAATCAGGAACATTTTTGTTTATTCAAATGAAAACACACTGATTTTTATCATTTGAATTGGAAACAATATTGTCATGTCTTTTCTTGGATCTAAATAATTCGAAATCTCACTCTATGATTCGAAGTTAAAATCCTCTAATATGGTAAAATAGTGACTTTTTTCACATTTTTCATGTAGTTTGATATTACTTATATATATTCGTTTTTACCAATATTTCGATACTATTTCATGTATTATCACAATATGTGATTTGGCCTTCAAATCTCAGAATTTCGCATATTATTGCATTTTAAGCAGGTTTTCTTGCATTTTGTTTCGTACGAAAAATCATCGAATTTAGCAATATTTTGACGTTTATCATCCCCTTTTTCTTTATGTGATTTAAACAAAATATCATCGAATTAGGCAATATTTTGCCGTTTTTCTACGTTTATGTGAATTTTCAGTTTATTGGTATTAATTCATAAATATACGATAAATATGATGCACACACATAATTCATTAGATAATAACCTTTAATACTCCCTTTTCAATCATTTATTTGTTTCTCGTTAAAATACTGCGTAAGATATTGAAAAGGGGAGAAGTTCGGTTTTTATTGCATATATCGACGTTTCAGCCGGAATAGAGCGGTTTTCTTGTACATCTTCCATCGGTAATATAAACGGAAAATGAGGAACATTTTAGTTAATTCTGAAGAAAACACATTGATTCTTATCATTTGCATTGGAAACAACATTGTCATATGTCTTTTCTTGGATCTAAATAATACGAAACCTCGCTCTATGAATCGAAGTTAAAATCCTCAAATTTGGTAAAATAGTGACTTTTTTCAGGTTTTTCAAGTAGTTTGATATTACGTATATATATTCGTTTTTACCAATATTTCGATAGTATTTCATGTAGTATCACAATATGTGATTTGGCCTTCAAATCTCCGAATTTCGCATAATATTGCATTTCAAGCAGGTTTTCTTGCATTTTGTTTCGTACGAAAAATCACCGAATTTCAAGCAGTGACAAAGATTGTATTTCAAAACACATCGAATTAGTGACTTTTAAAAAGTCATTAATTTATATATTAATCATTTATTTATATCATTATTAATCATTTATTTATATCATTAATGCATAAACGTATTTTGACGTTTATCATCCCCTTTTCCTTAATGTGATTTAATAATAATTCCTTAATATCATCGAATTAGACAATATTTTGCCGTTTTTCTACGTTTTTGTGAATTTTCAGTTTATTAGTATTAATTCATATATATACGATATATATGATGCACACTCATAATTCATTAGATAATAACCTTTAATACTCCCTTTTCAATCATTTATTTGTTTCTCGTTAAAATACTGAGTAAGATATTGAAAAGGGGAGAAGTTCGGTTTTTATTGCATATATCGACGTTTCACCCGGAATAGAGCGGTTTTCTTGTACATCTTCCATCGGTAATATAAACGGAAAATCAGGAACATTTTAGTAAATTCTAATGAAAACACATTGATTCTTATCATTTGCATTGGAAACAACATTGTCATATGTCTTTTCTTGGATCTAAATAATACGAAACCTTGCTCTATGATTCGAAGTTAAAATCTTCAAATTTGGTAAAATATTGACTTTTTTCACGTTTTTCACGTAGTTTGATATTACGTATATATATTTTTTTTTACCAATATTTTGATAGTATTTCATGTAGTATCACAATATGTGATTTGGCTTTCAAATCTCAGAATTTCGCATAATATTGCATTTCAAGCAGGTTTTCTTGCATTTTTGTTTCGTACGAAAAATCATCGAATTTAGCAATATTTTGACGTTTATCATCCCCATTTCCTTAATGTGATCTAAACAAAAAATCATCGAATTAGACAATATTTTGCCGTTTTTCTACGTTTTTGTGAATTTTCAGTTTATTGGTATTAATTCATATATATGCGATAAATATGATGCACACACATAATTCATTAGATAATAACCTTTAACACTTACTTTACTAATACTTTACTTATTTATTTGTTTCTCGTTTAAATACTGAGTAAGATATTGAAAAAGGGGAGAAGTTCGGTTTTTACTGCATATATCGAAGTTTCAGCCGGATTAAAGCGGTTTTACGTGTACATCTTCCATCGGTAATATAAACGGAAAATCAGGAACATTTTAGTTAATCTAATGAAAACTCATTGATTTTTATCATTTGTATTGGAAACAACATTGTCATATGTCTTTTCTTGGATCTAAATAATACGAAACCTTGCTCTATGATTCGAAGTTAAAATCCTCAAATTTGGTAAAATAGTGATTTTTTTCACGTTTTTCATGTAGTTTGATATACCATATATATACTCGTTTTTACCAATTTTTCGATACTATTTCATGTAGTATCACAATATGTGATTTGTCCTTTAAATCTTAGAATTTCACATAATATTGCATTTCAAGCAGGTTTTCTTGCATTTTGTTTCGTACGAAAAATCATCGAATTTAGCAATATTTTGACGTTTATCATCCCCTTTTCCTTAATGTGATTTAAACAAAATATCATCGAATTAGACAATATTTTTCCGTTTTTCTACGTTTTTGTGAATTTTCAGTTTATTGGTATTAATTCATATATATACGATAAATATGATGCACACACATAATTCATTAGATAATAACCTTTAATACTTCCTTTTCAATCATTTACTTGTTTCTCGGTTAAATACTGAGTAAGATATTGAAAAGGGGAGAAGTTCGGTTTTTATTGCATATATCGACGTTTCAGCCGGATTAGAGCGGTTTTACGTGTACATCTTCCATCGGTAATATAAACGGAAAATCAGGAACATTTTAGTTAATTCTAATGAAAACACATTGATTCTTATCATTTGCATTGGAAGCAACCATGTCATATGTCTTTTCTTGGATCTAAATAATACGAAACCTCGCTCTATGATTCGAAGTTAAAATCCTCAAATTTGGTAAAATAGTGACTTTTTTCAGGTTTTTCATGTAGTTTGATATTACGTATATATATTCGTTTTTACCAATATTTCGATAGTATTTCATGTAGTATCACAATATGTGATTTGGCCTTCAAATCTCAGAATTTCGTATAATATTGCATTTCAAGCAGGTTTTCTTGCATTTTGTTTCGTACGAAAAATCACCGAATTTAGCAGTATTTTGACGTTTATCATCCCCTTTTCCTTAATGTGATTTAAACAAAATATCATCGAATTAGACAATATTTTGCCGTTTTTCTACGTTTTTGTGAATTTTCAGTTTATTGGTATTAATTCATATATATACGATAAATATGATGCACACTCATAATTCATTAGATAATAACCTTTAATACTCCCTTTTCAATCATTTACATGTTTCTCGTTAAAATTCTGAGTAAGATATTGAAAAGGGGAGAAGTTCGGTTTTTATTGCATATATCGACGTTTCAGCCGGAATAGAGCGGTTTTACGTGTACATCTTCCATCGGTAATATAAACGGAAAATCAGGAACATTTTAGTTAATCTAATGAAAACACATTGATTTTTATCATTTGTATTGGAAAAACCATTGTCATATCCCTTTTCTTGGATCTAAATAATAGGAAATCTCGCTCTATGATTCGAAGTGAAAATCCTCTAATATGGTAAAATAGTGATTTTTTTCATGTTTTTCATGTAGTTTGATATTACGTATATATATTCGTTTTTACCAATATTTCGATACTATTTCATGTAGTATCACAATATGTGATTTGTCCTTCAAATCTCAGAATTTCGCATAATATTGCATTTTAAGCAGGTTTTCTTGCATTTTGTTTCGTACGAAAAATCATCGAATTTAGCAATATTTTGACGTTTATCATCCCCTTTTCCTTAATGTGATTTAAACAAAATATCATCGAATTAGACAATATTTTGCCGTTTTTCTACGTTTTTGTGAATTTTCAGTTTATTGGTATTAATTCATAAATATACGATAAATATGATGCACACACAGAATTCATTAGATAATAACCTTTAATACTTCCATTTCAATCATTTATTTGTTTATCGTTAAAATACTGAGTAAGGTATTGAAAAGGGGAGAAGTTCGGTTTTTATTGCATATATCGACGTTTCAGCCGGAATAGACCGGTTTTCTTGCACATCTTCCATCGGTAATATAAACGGAAAATGAGGAACATTTTAGTTAATTCTAAAGAAAACACATTGATTCTTATCATTTGCATTGGAAACAACATTGTCACATGTCTTTTCTTGGATCTAAATAATACGAAACCTTGCTCTATGATTCGAAGTTAAAATCCTCAAATTTGGTAAAATATTGACTTTTTTCACGTTTTTCACGTAGTTTGATATTACGTATATACATTCGTTTTTACCAATATTTCGATAGTATTTCATGTAGTATCACAATATGTGATTTGGCCTTCAAATCTCAGAATTTCGCATTATATTGCATTTCAAGCAGGTTTTCTTGCATTTTTGTTTCGTACGAAAAATCATCGAATTTAGCAATATTTTGACGTTTATCATCCCCTTTTCCTTAATGTGATCTAAACAAAAAATCATCGAATTAGACAATATTTTGCCGTTTTTCTACGTTTTTGTGAATTTTCAGTTTATTGGTATTAATTCATATATATACGATAAATATGATGCACACACACATAATTCATTAGATAATAACCTTTAATACTTACTTTTACTAATACTTTACTTATTTATTTGTTTCTCGTTTAAATACTGAGTAAGATATTGAAAAAGGGGAGAAGTTCGGTTTTTATTGCATATATCGACGTTTCAGCCGGATTAAAACGGTTTTACGTGTACATCTTCCATCGGTAATATAAACGGAAAATCAGGAACATTTTAGTTAATCTAATGAAAACTCATTGATTTTTATTATTTGTATTGGAAACAACATTGTCATATGTCTTTTCTTGGATCTAAATAATACGAAACCTTGCTCTATGATTCGAAGTTAAAATCCTCAAATTTGGTAAAATAGTGATTTTTTTCACGTTTTTCATGTAGTTTGATATACCATATATATACTCGTTTTTACCAATTTTTCGATACTATTTCATGTAGTATCACAATATGTGATTTGTCCTTTAAATCTTAGAATTTCGCATAATATTGCATTTCAAGCAGGTTTTCTTGCATTTTGTTTCGTACGAAAAATCATCGAATTTAGCAATATTTTGACGTTTATCATCCCCTTTTCCTTAATGTGATTTAAACAAAATATCATCGAATTAGACAATATTTTTCCGTTTTTCTACGTTTTTGTGAATTTTCAGTTTATTGGTATTAATTCATATATATACGATAAATATGATGCACACACATAATTCATTAGATAATAACCTTTAATACTTCCTTTTCAATCATTTACTTGTTTCTCGGTTAAATACTGAGTAAGATATTGAAAAGGGGAGAAGTTCGGTTTTTATTGCATTTATCGACGTTTCAGCCGGATTAGAGCGGTTTTACGTGTACATCTTCCATCGGTAATATAAACGGAAAATCAGGAACATTTTAGTTAATTCTAATGAAAACACATTGATTCTTATCATTTGCATTGGAAGCAACCATGTCATATGTCTTTTCTTGGATCTAAATAATACGAAACCTCGCTCTATGATTCGAAGTTAAAATCCTCAAATTTGGTAAAATAGTGACTTTTTTCAGGTTTTTCATGTAGTTTGATATTACGTATATATATTCGTTTTTACCAATATTTCGATAGTATTTCATGTAGTATCACAATATGTGATTTGGCCTTCAAATCTCAGAATTTCGCATAATATTGCATTTCAAGCAGGTTTTCTTGCATTTTGTTTCGTACGAAAAATCACCGAATTTAGCAGTATTTTGACGTTTATCATCCCCTTTTCCTTAATGTGATTTAAACAAAATATCATCGAATTAGACAATATTTTGCCGTTTTTCTACGTTTTTGTGAATTTTCAGTTTATTGGTATTAATTCATATATATACGATAAATATGATGCACACTCATAATTCATTAGATAATAACCTTTAATACTCCCTTTTCAATCATTTACATGTTTCTCGTTAAAATTCTGAGTAAGATATTGAAAAGGGGAGAAGTTCGGTTTTTATTGCATATATCGACGTTTCAGCCGGAATAGAGCGGTTTTACGTGTACATCTTCCATCGGTAATATAAACGGAAAATCAGGAACATTTTAGTTAATCTAATGAAAACACATTGATTGTTATCATTTGTATTGGAAAAACCATTGTCATATCCCTTTTCTTGGATCTAAATAATAGGAAATCTCGCTCTATGATTCGAAGTGAAAATCCTCTAATATGGTAAAATAGTGATTTTTTTCATGTTTTTCATGTAGTTTGATATTACGTATATATATTCGTTTTTACCAATATTTCGATACTATTTCATGTAGTATCACAATATGTGATTTGTCCTTCAAATCTCAGAATTTCGCATAATATTGCATTTTAAGCAGGTTTTCATGCATTTTGTTTCGTACGAAAAATCATCGAATTTAGCAATATTTTGACGTTTATCATCCCCTTTTCTTTAATGTGATTTAAACAAAATATCATCGAATTAGACAATATTTTGCCGTTTTTCTACGTTTTTGTGAATTTTCAGTTTATTGGTATTAATTCATAAATATACGATAAATATGATGCACACACAGAATTCATTAGATAATAACCTTTAATACTTCCTTTTCAATCATTTATTTGTTTATCGTTAAAATACTGAGAAAGATATTGAAAAGGGGAGAAGTTCGGTTTTTATTGCATATATCGACGTTTCAGCCGGAATAGAGCGGTTTTCTTGTACATCTTCCATCGGTAATATAAACGGAAAATCAGGAACATTTTTGTTTATTCAAATGAAAACACACTGATTTTTATCATTTGAATTGGAAACAATATTGTCATGTCTTTTCTTGGATCTAAATAATTCGAAATCTCACTCTATGATTCGAAGTTAAAATCCTCTTATATGGTAAAATAGTGATTTTTGCCGTTATGTAGCAAAATAATATTGCATTATATTGCATTTCAAAAATGTATTTTTTTCACATTTTTCATGTAGTTTGATATTACTTATATATATCCGTTTTTACCAATATTTCGATACTATTTCATGTATTATCACAATATGTGATTTGGCCTTCAAATCTCAGAATTTCGCATAATATTGCATTTTAAGCAGGTTTTCTTGCATTTTGTTTCGTACGAAAAATCATCGAATTTAGCAATATTTTGACGTTTATCATCCCCTTTTTCTTTATGTGATTTAAACAAAATATCATCGAATTAGGCAATATTTTGCCGTTTTTCTACGTTTATGTGAATTTTCAGTTTATTGGTATTAATTCATAAATATACGATAAATATGATGCACACACATAATTCATTAGATAATAACCTTTAATACTCCCTTTTCAATCATTTACTTGTTTCTCGGTTAAATACTGAGTAAGATATTGAAAAGGGGAGAAGTTCGGTTTTTATTGCATATATCGACGTTTCAGCCGGATTAGAGCGGTTTTACGTGTACATCTTCCATCGGTAATATAAACGGAAAATCAGGAACATTTTAGTTAATTCTAATGAAAACACATTGATTTTTATCATTTGTATTGGAAACAACATTGTCATATCTCTTTTCTTGGATCTAAATAATAGGAAATCTCGCTCTATGATTCGAAGTGAAAATCCTCTTATATGGTAAAATAGTGATTTTTTTCATGTTTTTCATGTAGTTTGATATTACGTATATATATTCGTTTTTACCAATATTTCGATACTATTTCATGTAGTATCACAATATGTGATTTGGCCTTCATATCTCAGAATTTCGCATAATATTGCATTTTAAGCAGGTTTTCTTGCATTTTGTTTCGTACGAAAAATCATCGAATTTAGCAATATTTTGACGTTTATCATCCCCTTTTCCTTAATGTGATTTAAACAAAATATCATCGAATTAGACAATATTTTGCCGTTTTTCTACGTTTTTGTGAATTTTCAGTTTATTGGTATTAATTCATATATATACGATAAATATGATGCACACACAGAATTCATTAGATAATAACCTTTAATACTTCCTTTTCAATCATTTATTTGTTTATCGTTAAAATACTGAGTAAGATATTGAAAAGGGGAGAAGTTCGGTTTTTATTGCATATATCGATGTTTCAGCCGGAATAGAGCGGTTTTCTTGTACATCTTCCATCGGTAATATAAACGGAAAATGAGGAACATTTTAGTTAATTCTAAAGAAAACACATTGATTCTTATCATTTGCATTGGAAACAACATAGTTATATGTCTTTTCTTGGATCTAAATAATACGAAACCTCGCTCTATGATTCGAAGTTAAAATCCTCAAATTTGGTAAAATACTGACTTTTTCAGGTTTTTCAAGTAGTTTGATATTACGTATATATATTCGTTTTTACCAATATTTCGATAGTATTTCATGTAGTATCACAATATGTGATTTGGCCTTCAAATCTCAGAATTTCGCATAATATTGCATTTCAAGCAGGTTTTCTTGCATTTTGTTTCGTACGAAAAATCACCGAATTTAGCAGTATTTTGACGTTTATCATCCCCTTTTCCTTAATGTGATTTAAACAAAATATCATCGAATTAGACAATATTTTGCCGTTTTTCTACGTTTTTGTGAATTTTCAGTTTATTAGTATTAATTCATATATATACGATAAATATGATGCACACTCATAATTCATTAGATAATAACCTTTAATACTCCCTTTTCAATCATTTAATTGTTTCTCGTTAAAATACTGAGTAAGATATTGAAAAGGGGAGAAGTTCGGTTTTTATTGCATATATCGACGTTTCACCCGGAATAGAGCGGTTTTCTTGTACATCTTCCATCGGTAATATAAACGGAAAATCAGGAACATTTTAGTAAATTCTAATGAAAACACATTGATTCTTATCATTTGCATTGGAAACAACATTGTCACATGTCTTTTCTTGGATCTAAATAATACGAAACCTTGCTCTATGATTCGAAGTTAAAATCCTCAAATTTGGTAAAATATTGACTTTTTTCACGTTTTTCACGTAGTTTGATATTACGTATATATATTCGTTTTTACCAATATTTCGATAGTATTTCATGTAGTATCACAATATGTGATTTGGCCTTCAAATCTCAGAATTTCGCATTATATTGCATTTCAAGCAGGTTTTATTGCATTTTTGTTTCGTACGAAAAATCATCGAATTTAGCAATATTTTGACGTTTATCATCCCCTTTTCCTTAATGTGATCTAAACAAAAAATCATCGAATTAGACAATATTTTGCCGTTTTTCTACGTTTTTGTGAATTTTCAGTTTATTGGTATTAATTCATATATATACGATAAATATGATGCACACACATAATTCATTAGATAATAACCTTTAATACTTACTTTTACTAATACTTTACTTATTTATTTGTTTCTCGTTTAAATACTGAGTAAGATATTGAAAAAGGGGAGAAGTTCGGTTTTTATTGCATATATCGACGTTTCAGCCGGATTAAAGCGGTTTTACGTGTACATCTTCCATCGGTAATATAAACGGAAAATCAGGAACATTTTAGTTAATCTAATGAAAACTCATTGATTTTTATTATTTGTATTGGAAACAACATTGTCATATGTCTTTTCTTGGATCTAAATAATACGAAACCTTGCTCTATGATTCGAAGTTAAAATCCTCAAATTTGGTAAAATAGTGATTTTTTTCACGTTTTTCATGTAGTTTGATATAACATATATATACTCGTTTTTACCAATTTTTCGATACTATTTCATGTAGTATCACAATATGTGATTTGTCCTTTAAATCTTAGAATTTCGCATAATATTGCATTTCAAGCAGGTTTTCTTGCATTTTGTTTCGTACGAAAAATCATCGAATTTAGCAATATTTTGACGTTTATCATCCCCTTTTCCTTAATGTGATTTAAACAAAATATCATCGAATTAGACAATATTTTTCCGTTTTTCTACGTTTTTGTGAATTTTCAGTTTATTGGTATTAATTCATATATATACGATAAATATGACGCACACACATAATTCATTAGATAATAACCTTTAATACTTCCTTTTCAATCATTTACTTGTTTCTCGGTTAAATACTGAGTAAGATATTGAAAAGGGGAGAAGTTCGGTTTTTATTGCATATATCGACGTTTCAGCCAGATTAGAGCGGTTTTACGTGTACATCTTCCATCGGTAATATAAACGGAAAATCAGGAATATTTTAGTTAATTCTAATGAAAACACATTGATTCTTATCATTTGCATTGGAAGCAACCATGTCATATGTCTTTTCTTGGATCTAAATAATACGAAACCTCGCTCTATGATTCGAAGTTAAAATCCTCAAATTTGGTAAAATAGTGACTTTTTTCAGGTTTTTCATGTAGTTTGATATTACATATATATATTCGTTTTTACCAATATTTCGATAGTATTTCATGTAGTATCACAATATGTGATTTGGCCTTCAAATCTCAGAATTTCGCATAATATTGCATTTCAAGCAGGTTTTCTTGCATTTTGTTTCGTACGAAAAATCACCGAATTTAGCAGTATTTTGATGTTTATCATCCCCTTTTCCTTAATGTGATTTAAACAAAATATCATCGAATTATACAATATTTTGCCGTTTTTCTACGTTTTTGTGAATTTTCAGTTTATTGGTATTAATTCATATATATACGATATATATGATGCACACACATAATTCATTAGATTATAACCTTTAATACTCCCTTTTCAATCATTTATTTGTTTCTCGTAAAATACTGAGTAAGATATTGAAAAGGGGAGAAGTTCGGTTTGTATTGCATATATCGACGTTTCAGCCGGTATAGAGCGGTTTTCTTGTACATCTTCCATCGGTAATATAAACGGAAAATCAGGAACATTTTAGTTAATCTAATGAAAACACATTGATTTTTATCATTTGTATTGGAAATAACATTGTCATATCTCTTTTCATGGATCTAAATAATAGGAAATCTCGCTCTATGATTCGAAGTGAAAATCCTCTAATATGGTAAAATAGTGATTTTTTTCATGTTTTTCATGTAGTTTAATATTACGTATATATATTCGTTTTTACCAATATTTCGATACTATTTCATGTAGTATCACAATATGTTATTTGTCCTTCAAATCTCAGAATTTCGCATAATATTGCATTTTAAGCAGGTTTTCTTGCATTTGTTTCGTACGAAAAATCATCGAATTTAGCAATATTTTGATGTTTATCATCCCCTTTTCCTTAATGTGATTTGAACAAAATATCATCGAATTATACAATATTTTGCCGTTTTTCTACGTTTTTGTGAATTTTCAGTTTATTGGTATTAATTCATATATATACGATATATATGATGCACACACATAATTCATTAGATTATAACCTTTAATACTCCCTTTTCAATCATTTATTTGTTTCTCGTTTAAATACTGAGTAAGATATTGAAAAGGGGAGAAATTCGGATTTTTTTGCATATATCGACGTTTCAGCCGGAATAGAGCGGTTTTCTTGTACATCTTCCATCGGTAATATAAACGGAAAATCAGGTACATTTTTGTTTATTCAAATGAAAACTCATTGATTTTTATCATTTGTATTGGAAACAACATTGTCATGTCTTTTCTTGGATCTAAATAATAGGAAATCTCGCTCTATGATTCGAAGTGAAAATCCTCTAATATGGTAAAATAGTGATTTTTTTCATGTTTTTCTTGTAGTTTGATATTACGTATATATATTCGTTTTTACCAATATTTCGATAGTATTTCATGTAGTATCACAATATGTGATTTGGCCTTCAAATCTCAGAATTTCGCATAATATTGCATTTCAAGCAGGTTTTCTTGCATTTTGTTTCGTACGAAAAATCACCGAATTTAGCAGTATTTTTACGTTTATCATCCCCTTTTCCTTAATGTGATTTAAACAAAATATCATCGAATTAGACAATATTTTACCGTTTTTCTACGTTTTTGTGAATTTTCAGTTTATTGGTATTAATTCATATATATACGATAAATATGATGCACACTCATAATTCATTAGATAATAACCTTTAATACTCCCTTTTCAATCATTTACATGTTTCTCGTTAAAATTCTGAGTAAGATATTGAAAAGGGGAGAAGTTCGGTTTTTATTGCATATGTCGACGTTTCAGCCGGAATAGAGCGGTTTTACGTGTACATCTTCCATCGGTAATATAAACGGAAAATCAGGAACATTTTAGTTAATATTATGAAAACACATTGATTTTTATCATTTGTATTGGAAAAACCATTGTCATATCCCTTTTCATGGATCTAAATAATAGGAAATCTCGCTCTATGATTCGAAGTGAAAATCCTCTAATATGGTAAAATAGTGATTTTTTTCATGTTTTTCATGTAGTTTGATATTACGTATATATATTCGTTTTTACCAATATTTCGATACTATTTCATGTAGTATCACAATATGTGATTCGGCCTTCAAATCTCAGAATTTCGCATAATATTGCATTTTAAGCAGGTTTTCTTGCATTTTGTTTCGTACGAAAAATCATCGAATTTAACAATATTTTGACGTTTATCATCCCCTTTTCCTTAATGTGATTTAAACAAAATATCATCGAATTAGGCAATATTTTGCCGTTTTTCTACGTTTTTGTGGATTTTCAGTTTATTGGTATTAATTCATAAATATACGATAAATATGATGCACACACATAATTCATTAGATAATAACCTTTAATACTCCCTTTTCAATCATTTATTTGTTTCTCGTAAAATACTGAGTAAGATATTGAAAAGGGGAGAAGTTCGGTTTGTATTGCATATATCGACGTTTCAGCCGGTATAGAGCGGTTTTCTTGTACATCTTCCATCGGTAATATAAACGGAAAATCAGGAACATTTTAGTTAATTCTAATGAAAACACATTGATTCTTATCATTTGCATTGGAAACAACATTGTCATATGTCTTTTCTTGGATCTAAATAATACGAAACCTTGCTCAATGATTCGAAGTTAAAATCCTCAAATTTGGTAAAATATTGACTTTTTTCACGTTTTTCACGTAGTTTGATATTACGTATATATATTCGTTTTTACCAATATTTCGATAGTATTTCATGTAGTATCACAATATGTGATTTGGCCTTCAAATCTCAGAATTTCGCAAAATATTGCATTTTAAGCAGGTTTTCTTGCATTTTTGTTTCGTACGAAAAATCATCGAATTTAGCAATATTTTGACGTTTATCATCCCCTTTTCCTTAATGTGATCTAAACAAAATATCATCGAATTAGACAATATTTTGCCGTTTTTCTACGTTTTTGTGAATTTTCAGTTTATTGGTATTAATTCATATATATACGATAAATATGATGCACACTCATAATTCATTAGATAATAACCTTTAATACTCACTTTTCAATCATTTACATGTTTCTCGTTAAAATTCTGAGTAAGATATTGAAAAGGGGAGAAGTTCGGTTTTTATTGCATATATCGACGTTTCAGCCGGAATAGAGCGGTTTTACGTGTACATCTTCCATCGGTAATATAAACGGAAAATCAGGAACATTTTAGTTAATCTAATGAAAACACATTGATTTTTATCATTTGTATTGGAAAAACCATTGTCATATCTCTTTTCATGGATCTAAATAATAGGAAATCTCGCTCTATGATTCGAAGTGAAAATCCTCTAATATGGTAAAATAGTGATTTTTTTCATGTTTTTCATGTAGTTTGATATTACGTATATATATTCGTTTTACCAATATTTCGATACTATTTCATGTAGTATCACAATATGTGATTTGTCCTTCAAATCTCAGAATTTCGCATAATATTGCATTTTAAGCAGGTTTTCTTGCATTTTGTTTCGTACGGATAATCATCGAATTTAGCAATATTTTGACGTTTATCATCCCCTTTTCCTTAATGTGATATAAACAAAATATCATCGAATTAGACAATATTTTGCCGTTTTTCTACGTTTTTGTGAATTTTCAGTTTATTGGTATTAATTCATAAATATACGATAAATATGATGCACACACAGAATTCATTAGATAATAACCTTTAATACTTCCTTTTCAATCATTTATTTGTTTATCGTTAAAATACTGAGTAAGATATTGAAAAGGGGAGAAGTTCGGTTTTTATTGCATATATCGACGTTTCAGCCGGAATAGAGCGGTTTTCTTGCACATCTTCCATCGGTAATATAAACGGAAAATGAGGAACATTTTAGTTAATTCTAAAGAAAACACATTGATTCTTATCATTTGCATTGGAAACAACATTGTCATATGTCTTTTCTTGGATCTAAATAATACGAAACCTCGCTCTATGATTCGAAGTTAAAATCCTCAAATTTGGTAAAATACTGACTTTTTTCACGTTTTTCACGTAGTTTGATATTACGTATATATATTCGTTTTTACCAATATTTCGATAGTATTTCATGTAGTATCACAATATGTGATTTGGCCTTCAAATCTCAGAATTTCGCATAATATTGCATTTCAAGCATGTTTTCTTGCATTTTGTTTCGTACGAAAAATCACCAAATTTAGCAGAATTTTGACGTTTATCATCCCCTTTTCCTTAATGTGATTTAAACAAAATATCATCGAATTAGACAATATTTTGCCATTTTTCTACGTTTTTGTGAATTTTCAGTTTATTGGTATTAATTCGTATATATACGATAAATATGATGCACACTCATAATTCATTAGATAATAACCTTTAATACTCCCTTTTCAATCATTTACTTGTTTCTCGTTAAAATACTGAGTAAGATATTGAAAAGGGGAGAAGTTCGGTTTTTATTGCATATATCGACGTTTCAGCTGGAATAAAGCGGTTTTACGTGTACATCTTCCATCGGTAATATAAACGGAAAATCAGGAACATTTTAGTTAATCTAATGAAAACACATTGATTTTTATCATTTGTATTGGAAATAACATTGTCATATCTCTTTTCATGGATCTAAATAATAGGAAATCTCGCTCTATGATTCGAAGTGAAAATCCTCTAATATGGTAAAATAGTGATTTTTTTCATGTTTTTCATGTAGTTTAATATTACGTATATATATTCGTTTTTACCAATATTTCGATACTATTTCATGTAGTATCACAATATGTTATTTGTCCTTCAAATCTCAGAATTTCGCATAATATTGCATTTTAAGCAGGTTTTCTTGCATTTGTTTCGTACGAAAAATCATCGAATTTAGCAATATTTTGATGTTTATCATCCCCTTTTCCTTAATGTGATTTAAACAAAATATCATCGAATTATACAATATTTTGCCGTTTTTCTACGTTTTTGTGAATTTTCAGTTTATTGGTATTAATTCATATATATACGATATATATGATGCACACACATAATTCATTAGATTATAACCTTTAATACTCCCTTTTCAATCATTTATTTGTTTCTCGTTTAAATACTGAGTAAGATATTGAAAAGGGGAGAAATTCGGATTTTTTTGCATATATCGACGTTTCAGCCGGAATAGAGCGGTTTTCTTGTACATCTTCCATCGGTAATATAAACGGAAAATCAGGTACATTTTTGTTTATTCAAATGAAAACTCATTGATTTTTATCATTTGTATTGGAAACAACATTGTCATGTCTTTTCTTGGATCTAAATAATAGGAAATCTCGCTCTATGATTCGAAGTGAAAATCCTCTAATATGGTAAAATTGTGATTTTTTTCATGTTTTTCTTGTAGTTTGATATTACGTATATATATTCGTTTTTACCAATATTTCGATAGTATTTCATGTAGTATCACAATATGTGATTTGGCCTTCAAATCTCAGAATTTCGCATAATATTGCATTTCAAGCAGGTTTTCTTGCATTTTGTTTCGTACGAAAAATCACCGAATTTAGCAGTATTTTGACGTTTATCATCCCCTTTTCCTTAATGTGATTTAAACAAAATATCATCGAATTAGACAATATTTTACCGTTTTTCTACGTTTTTGTGAATTTTCAGTTTATTGGTATTAATTCATATATATACGATAAATATGATGCACACTCATAATTCATTAGATAATAACCTTTAATACTCCCTTTTCAATCATTTACATGTTTCTCGTTAAAATTCTGAGTAAGATATTGAAAAGGGGAGAAGTTCGGTTTTTATTGCATATGTCGACGTTTCAGCCGGAATAGAGCGGTTTTACGTGTACATCTTCCATCGGTAATATAAACGGAAAATCAGGAACATTTTAGTTAATATAATGAAAACACATTGATTTTTATCATTTGTATTGGAAAAACCATTGTCATATCCCTTTTCATGGATCTAAATAATAGGAAATCTCGCTCTATGATTCGAAGTGAAAATCCTCTAATATGGTAAAATAGTGATTTTTTTCATGTTTTTCATGTAGTTTGATATTACGTATATATATTCGTTTTTACCAATATTTCGATACTATTTCATGTAGTATCACAATATGTGATTCGGCCTTCAAATCTCAGAATTTCGCATAATATTGCATTTTAAGCAGGTTTTCTTGCATTTTGTTTCGTACGAAAAATCATCGAATTTAACAATATTTTGACGTTTATCATCCCCTTTTCCTTAATGTGATTTAAACAAAATATCATCGAATTAGGCAATATTTTGCCGTTTTTCTACGTTTTTGTGGATTTTCAGTTTATTGGTATTAATTCATAAATATACGATAAATATGATGCACACACATAATTCATTAGATAATAACCTTTAATACTCCCTTTTCAATCATTTATTTGTTTCTCGTAAAATACTGAGTAAGATATTGAAAAGGGGAGAAGTTCGGTTTGTATTGCATATATCGACGTTTCAGCCGGTATAGAGCGGTTTTCTTGTACATCTTCCATCGGTAATATAAACGGAAAATCAGGAACATTTTAGTTAATTCTAATGAAAACACATTGATTCTTATCATTTGCATTGGAAACAACATTGTCATATGTCTTTTCTTGGATCTAAATAATACGAAACCTTGCTCAATGATTCGAAGTTAAAATCCTCAAATTTGGTAAAATATTGACTTTTTTCACGTTTTTCACGTAGTTTGATATTACGTATATATATTCGTTTTTACCAATATTTCGATAGTATTTCATGTAGTATCACAATATGTGATTTGGCCTTCAAATCTCAGAATTTCGCAAAATATTGCATTTTAAGCAGGTTTTCTTGCATTTTTGTTTCGTACGAAAAATCATCGAATTTAGCAATATTTTGACGTTTATCATCCCCTTTTCCTTAATGTGATCTAAACAAAATATCATCGAATTAGACAATATTTTGCCGTTTTTCTACGTTTTTGTGAATTTTCAGTTTATTGGTATTAATTCATATATATACGATAAATATGATGCACACACATAATTCATTAGATAATAACCTTTAATACTTACTTTTACTAATACTTTACTTATTTATTTGTTTCTCGTTTAAATACTGAGTAAGATATTGAAAAAGGGGAGAAGTTCGGTTTT
>NC_091186.1:1902798-1912798 GCF_040958095.1 Procambarus clarkii
ATATATATATAATATATTATAATATAGATATATATGATATATATATATTATACTGAGGAAGAAAGTATATCCCCCTCCTTCGTTGCCCCAGTCTGGGGAAAGCCTCTTCCATATATACTCAGTATATACATACTTTCCTCTCAGTATGGTGGAAGGCAGGAGGCAGCCCCAGAGCCGAACACTGATACAAAAGAAGGTCTGAGGGAACGAATCTTGCTACTCTTTCAGGTTAAACCCAGTAAATGGATGGGTGATCACGCAGTGGACAGAGACCTCCTGAAGGCTTCCAGCGCAGGAGCAGGATTTGTGGGAAGCGACTATTGCAGGAAGGGGGGGTGGAATAAGCTTCGAAAAGCTATAAGGCATAGCAGAATGTTGCAAAGAGGAAAGAGGGGAGATTGTTGCACTGAATTAATTAAATGTAGTTGAAATTATTTTGTAATATTGCTTTTGGACCGCTGGTCCAGACGTCCACTACTGGGAGACATAGCAACACAGAGCCCAGCCCCCCAGCCTTGCTAGAGGGTAGGTGACACGAGACTACCAGCTGGTGGAACAGGAGCGCGGGCCTTCACCAACCCTCAGGATATTACATGATGCATCCTCTTGCGTCTATTGATTTCATGTTGCACAGCGCCTTCCTGGTACTAACTGTCTCATCACTCACACATTAGGATCTCTCTCTCTCTCTCTCTCTCTCTCTCTCTCTCTCTCTCTCTCTCTCTCTCTCTCTCTCTCTCTCTCTCTCTCTCTCTCTCTCTCTCTCTCTCTCTCTCTCTCTCACGTTACTAGTGTGTCATACCACTGGTAGGTTTTTCACTTGAAGTATGGTTGTTAGTATGGTTGCTGGTGGTGGTGTGGCTGTAGATGGCGTGGTTGTTGGGGTGCTCTTGGTGACGTCTCTGGTGGTAGTGGCTGCGGCGCAGCTCCTGTGTGGTGTGGGCGGCCAGGAGGGTAGAAATGGGCGTGAAGGAGAGGTCCTGATAGAGGAGCCAGTACACCCACAGCGGGAGGAGGAGACACAGCATCACCCTGGCTCTCCTCTTCACCCTCCACTCCCTCGAGCCCATCCTCCAGGATACACTCAGCCGGGTCACGCCGGCCTGTAGGCCCACTCCTGGAACGAGAGAGTTAACTGGTCTAATGTTGGTTCTGTAATTGGTGAGAGAGAGATCAAGTTGTCACGTGACCTCGGGAGAACGCCTCCACCCAAGGCCCATTTCAGGTATACTTCAGGTATACTCCAGGTATACTACCTCAGTGAACCCCCCCCCCCTCGAAAAAAAAGTATCCACAAAAAAAGTAGCTTTCTGTTATGCAATATATCCATAAAACATCTTTACACAGCTTCGAAATACAACATTATAAATCTACAAAATGTAATATTAATCTTCTCATATTTCGCTTAAAACGAAAAAACTCAATATATACGTTCACCACATGTATAATTTTTTTAAATGATTTTTTTTTTTGTTATTAAAGTAACGTGTAATATGTACTGTGAAAGTGTAAGTGTTTTATGTGTACACAAATACATGATGGTTCACTACTCATGTATATATAAAGAGTGTGAGTGCTGTATGATACACACTTGTGTGTATCATGTGTGCTGTATGATTATGTGTGCTGTATGATTACGTGTGCTGCATCATGTGTGCTGTATGATTACGTGTGCTGTATGATACACATCTAGAAAGACCTCTCATCATAACACCTTCAATTGCTTAATGTTCATCCAAAAAATGTGAATATTAAATCTGTTCTGCACGAGAAGCTTATCAGGGAAAGCTGTGATATCAGGCTCGATATCTGTCTCATATTGACTTACACCACAAGACAGCACCTGATGTCTTGTGGTGTCCACGTGAACGTGGCTTATGTGTTGCTGTTGAACAAAGCAGACACGGTGAACTGTGTACTAGAAACAGCTTGAGAATACGGAAATTATACAGATACAGAAATTATACAGAAATATTATACATCCACACTGATGGCTGTATTATTCTTCTCAGCAGTGCATCTAAAATAGAATGCTGCTACAATTAACAATTCTGCTTTCAAAATCATCTGTACCTATAAGAGGATGAGCTGTAAGATTGATCTTCCCAATCACTCATCAACCTGTCGTCTCCAATACATCGTAGTTTGACGTAAAGAGCCCCAAGATGAAAATGTAAATGTAATATACTGTAAATCACAGCGGCTTGTATTTACACTCTTTTTAAAGCCTCTAGCAGACGTTCTTGAATATAAAAAAAGCTCTAGTAGTTTAGGGATGACACACATAGAGGTTGATGTAACTATGTTAACGGAACATAATTTAAAGGATATCCTTTATATTTGAAGGATATAGAGGGTGGTCTGATAAAGGAATCCTGCGCTGGCAGTATACGTTGAATTGGCCGGTGTTGATCCCGACGACAGGTGGTGGTGATGAGTGTTGCAACAACAGCTGTCCGGCCACTGTTGCTGCTGCTGCTGCTGCTGCTGTTGCTGCTGCTGCTGCTGCTGGTGAGCTGTGTTGTTAAGTATTTATGTACACATAATTGTGACCAGCAAGCATACCGGGTCTGACTGGTTCTGACTCACACACACACACACACACACACACACCACACACACACACACACACACACACACACACAGACACACACACACACACACACACACATATACTCTCTCTCTCTCTCTCTCTCTCCCTCCCTCTCTCTCTCTCTCTCTCTCACGTTAACAGGCTCATCTCTCAGCCTCCCCGGGGGGGGGGGGGGGGGAGACACAGCTCACTCGCTAGACTTAGTACCGACATGAGTGTGCCTGAGCAGTTGACCTCTGACCTCTGACCTCTGAGAGGAGGATTACAGCTCTCTCGCAGCACTTTGACCCGACTAGTTTTCCCTTGTACTTCTTTACATTTTGTTCGTCTCAACAACTGACGGCCTAACCCAGGGTGTAACCCCACGACAGTTGGCTAACTAACGGGTACCCGTTTCCTACAAGGTGAACAGAGCCATCAGGTGAAAGGAAATGTACCGAACCCGGTTACCTCGACGGTGAGCCAAGAACGTAGACTACTGTGCCACAGGACCCATTATAACCTGGTTTGTGTAGTTGGGCGATGTGGTCCCAATCTTCCCAAGATGACATTGTGCCAGCCAGTCACAGATGACGCCTTGACACGTGCCATGACACGAGAGCACGTGCCTTGACACGTGCCATGACACGAGAGCACGTGCCTTGACACGTGGCATGACACGAGAGCACGTGCCTTGACACGTGGCATGACACGAGAGCACGTGCCTTGACACGTGGCATGACACGAGAGCACGTGCCTTGACACGTGGCATGACACGAGAGCACGTGCCTTGACACGTGTCATGACACGAGAGCACGTGCCTTGACACGTGGCATGACACGAGAGCACGTGCCTTGACACGTGGCACGACACGAGAGCACGTGCCTTGAGAGGTCAAGGTCACCCAGGGAGGCGAGAATAAAGGGACTATAAGACCTGAGACAGTTTCCACCACTCGCCGTCATCGCTACTCTTTAAGTAAACTCAACCCGACCTAAGTGGGTCCGAGGGTAGAGTTAGCCTCAGCTACTCCGGCCTTTTGAGATGAGGAAGGAACTGAATATTTCATGTGTAAGTGATCGAATCACTGAAATTAGTGCTTTAAATGGTATCAAGATGCTTAGGCTAACCCACCCTAACCCCTGCACTGAAGCCCTCCAAGCCTTCTCCCTTGAAGGTCAGCATCCCTCTAAATGGATTACCGAAACTGCCATTGTGATCAAAATGTATAATTTTCATCACCTCTGCCAAGAGAGACAACAACGACACTTTCCTGCCCCATGGGAGATCACTCCTTTCCAAATTACTGCCCCTCCTTTCCCACCCAAAAAGCTGGTTAAAGAAGCTTGCCTTGCTTCGACAAGAAGCAAAGTACAATGCCTTAAGCCAAATTGATGCTTTAGTCAGAGAGCGCTCCCTTTCCCAGATTATTTACACTGATGGATCCTTGCATCAGTCTTATGGTGCAGCTGGAAGTGCAGTTGTTGTGACAGGGAGAGATGGTTCCTTCTCCCATGAGTGTGGAGCGCGTCTAAGTAACTGGGCCTCCACTCTTCAAACAGAATTGGTTGCCATAATCCTTGCACTCGAACGCGTATATAAATCCAAAATTGACACGCTAATTGTAAGTGACTCCTTATCATCCTTGACTGCCCTCAGCTTCCCAAGGTAAAACTGTGACGTGCTTATCTCTGAAGCTAGACACAGATATATTGAAATAATCAATGATGGAGTCAGAGTCTGTCTCCTGTGGATTGATTCCCATACTGGTCTCCGAATGCATGATAGAACTGATGAGTTGGCCAAGACTTTGCTCGTAAAGAGGGAATTGATTACCAACTTGGACTGCCTTTGAGCAGCCTGAGGGCAGCAATATTCCGGGAACATCAACTAAACTTCGGAGACTTGAGGCAAAGTGAAATTCACACCAGTTACTCCATCTATCATCATTCTATTATGCAGGAAAAACCGCACGTCTATGGGTCATCCAATAATGTTAGCAGACTTCTAGATGTTACCACTGCTAGGCTTAGGCTCGGCTACAAGTACCTCTGGGAGTTTATAACATCTGCTGATATAGATCTGACTAAATGTAAACTCTGTTAGCGGAACTATTCGCATACTTTGCGTCATTATATAATGGAATGTGAAAAAATCGCGGAATTCAGAGATAACACCATCAATGGTGTCCAAGAAATGTGTAAGTACTTCATTCATAATGATGTGCTGCCCGAAATCTTAGCGAAGTATTCAAAATTTTCTTTCTGTAGGTAATGCATGCATGACTGTAAAGCTGCCGCCCAGTTGGGTGGGTGTGGGACAAGAAGAGTAACTGTGTGACTCATCATAGATGCAAAGTTCCTTGTATAGTGACTGTTGTGAACCTCTTGTTGAATCACTTGTGATTCAAAAGATTATTGATGTGAGTATTTGTGTAGGTGATTGAATATGTATATGTATTTGTATATATATTTAGTATGTACATATATGTACATGTATGTATGATTATGTGTACATGTATATATAACATTAATAATTGTGTAACTACCGTCAAAAGATTGTTATTTGCTTAGCTAAACGAATTAGAACTAGAAGGATTCTTCGAACTAGAACTGGTTCGAACTAGAGGGTTCAGTTCCTGAACCGATTATGTGCCTCTGTAACCCTTTACACCACCGCCCACGGGATGGGTATGGGGTGCATAATAAAGACAAATTGAATTGAATTTTGAGATGTATGTTATTGTCTCAAGAAACTTACTTGAGGCTAAGAGTTAACATTGAGGATTTTATATATAGTAATCCACAAGGTGTGTGTGTGAAGGTGGTGTGAGGAGTGTGTTCTGGCTCAGGGTATGGGTTCTCCTGGGGCCACACACCTGTTGCTGTCTCCCTCACACCTGTTGCTGTCTCCCTCACACCTGTTGCTGTCTCCCTCACACCTGTTGTTGTCTCCCTCACACCTGTTGCTGTCTCCCTCACACCTGTTGTTGTCTCCCTCACACCTGTTGCTGTCTCCCTCACACCTGTTGCTGTCTCCCTCACACCTGTTGCTGTCTCCCTCACACCTGTTGTTGTCTCCCTCACACCTGTTGCTGTCTCCCTCACACCTGTTGCTGTCTCCCTCACACCTGTTGTTGTCTCCCTCACACCTGTTACTGTCTCCCTCACACCTGTTGCTGTCTCCCTCACACCTGTTGTTGTCTCCCTCACACCTGTTGTTGTCTCCCTCACACCTGTTGCTGTCTCCCTCACACCTGTTGCTGTCTCCCTCACACCTGTTGCTGTCTCCCTCACACCTTCTAACATCAAGAAACTGTCTTAATAAAGTGCCCTTATCCTAACCTACCAGAGGACCCAAAACAGAAAACGGGACAGTACGTCAATCCCGCGAGCCATGTTCTAGTGCGACGATTTTTGGTCTTAGGAAGAGAATACGTCAAAATGCGACGTGCTATCATGAGGACGGGTTGGGCCGCAGGGTATGAACCCAGGCAACCCGCCTAACCAATCTAATCAGATGAATAGAAAACGTGAGTATTTGGGTCTGTATTGCTCTTAATAGGTTGCATTTGTAACGTTGGTTACGATTACGTAAAAAACGCGACTTATTAGTTAACAGGACGGGGTCAGCCTCTATGCACTACTCCTCCCATTATTAAGTATTTACTTGCTAGCAACTAACATACTCTAGGAATTGAATACAATTGAATACAATTGATTGTAAAGCCTCAGTACACAGTGTTCATCAATACAGTAAAGAGTCTAGCGTCGTTAGTTTGACAGGACGTAGCAGGATTCGATCTCGTCATGAACAGTGAACACTCATGAACAGTGAACACTCATGAACAGTGAACAGTCATGAACAGTGAACACTGTCATGAACGGTGAACACTGAGACATACATGACAGTTAACGTCTTCAAGGCCTCTAATGTTGACAACTATTGTCTACATTTCACAGTCATATTGAATTATTTCTCACAAAACTGACTTAAACTGGCGGACACGAGCGACAACTGACCGGAATATATCTTCTGTATTTGTGTTATTATTCCCAGCATATGTCTGATGTACTCACCTGGTTGTGCTTGCTGGGGTTGAGCTTTGGCTCTTTGTGTGTGTGTGTGTGTGTGTGTGTGTGTACTCACCTAGTTGTACTCACCTGGTTGTGCTTGCGGGGGTTGAGCTCTGGCTCTTTGTGTGTGTGTGTGTGTGTGTGTGTGTTGTGTGTGTGTGTGTGTGTGTGTGTGTGTGTGTGTGTGTGTGTGTGTGTGTGTGTGTGTGTGTGTGTGTGTGTGTGTGTGTTGGCTTAACACTCTCGGTAATGAATGAATAAATCCGCCAAAATAATGTGAATTAGTAAAGTATTTAAACAAACTACGCTCATCTTTATCTAATATCATAGGAGCGTCATTGATATCTAATCTATTACTCACTCCCAGACGACGTTAAGGGCCACTTACAAGGGTTATTGTGGTGGCTGAAGGCTGCCCAAGTGGCACAGTGAAGGAGAGTGATCACTCGGTACACCAACACAACTGACCCCTACACCCACCACCTCTCTCCTGTACACAGGTTGGCGGAGGATCACATTATTGGTATTCAGCCCGTCCTCGACTCTAGTCCATTCCATCCAGCGGTCGACCCCACAGACGACATTCATAAATTTTAATATGCTGTTTATACAAAACGGGATTTTTCTCAAATATAAACTAATATTATAATATATTAACATATTGGGCATATATAGGCATAGGTTAGGTTAGGTGTTCAGGTTCAGTTGGCGATTATTTGTATTTGTAGTACGTGGGTGAAGCATTTACAGCGTTGTGGTTCGAACAAAATTCGTCAGTGAAGCACTTGTTCCGGAAGTGTTCGAACGTCAGCAGTTGTGAGTCGTGTGTAAACCGTTTTTCATTCATAAACACCAGGGGGGAAGGGGTGGCGGGTGGATGGAATCACTTTTGGGTCTTTATTTGGAGGACGGGCTGGGATGGAATGGACATGGTCTGAGGACGGGTTGCGGGAACACAACGCTGTAAATGCTTCACCCACGTACTTCAAATACAAATAATTGCCAACAGCTAAATAACACCACCTAACCTACCACCTAAACCAACCTACGACTAACTCTTCTTAGAACTTCAATTTTTCATAATATTAACCTGTACATGAGAACAAACCTGTTTGAAATACTCAACATCTTACAATTAATGAACGCGTCTTGTAGGAGGGAGGGGGGGAATGTCGCCGCTTTAACGAGCCTGGCCTGAGGACACAAATGTCTGAATGTCATCAATTGAGTTATGTGTAAACCGCTTTTCATTTACAAACAGGACGAGTGACGCTGCCCAGTAAGTCACTATGGCGGTGTGTTCACTCACAGGATGAGTGACGCTGCCCAGTACCGTCACTATGGCGGTGTGTTCACTCACAGGATGAGTGACGTTACCCAAAATAAACTCGGCCTTCAGGTCAAAATTAAAAAAAAATGCCCTTTTATAAACAATTATATATTTGTATTATTATGTGAGTGATGTTAGCCTGGGTTATATCAAATTCATATTACAGTGTAAATATATATATATATATATATATATATATATATATATATATATATATATATATATATATATATATATATATATATATATATATATGCGGAAAATCCAGAGAAATATGAAATGAGGTGTGTTCACCTCATTTCATATTTCTCTGTTGATTTTCCGTATAAAATGATCAGTGTTTTGTGATCGTCAATTGCATATATATATATGCAATTGACGATCCATATATATATAATATATATATATATATATATATATATATATATTATATATATATATATATATTATATTATTATATATATATATATATTATTAAATATGACCGAAAAAGTAAGATTAATAATTCTAACACGAATTTTCTCAATCTTTCGTACATTTCGTTTCACTGTTGGAGGTAAATCAAAAATCAATTCTCCAAAATTCTTTTTTATTTCTAGTCTGACGCGACACGAGCGCGTTTCGTAAAACTTATTACATTTTCAAAGACTTTAGTTCACAAATACACAACTGAATAGAACTTACACATCTCCGATTTTATATCTACATTTGAGTGAGGTGGAAGGGGTGATGTGGCATTAACACAAGCCAGAACAAGATGTGGTATTAATAGGGTATTAATTTCATCAACACAAGACAGAACACATAACACGGTCGACATAAGCGTTAACAACACTCCTCTTGTACCTGTCTGGGCAGTCGCTGTTGGCATTTCCAAAACAAACATAGGAATGTGCCTAAATGCCAACAGCGACTGCCCAGACAGGTACAAGAGGAGTGTTGTTAACGCATATGTCGACCGTGCTCTCAGCCACAGCTCAGAATGGAAGCAAGTCGACGAAGAACTCTGTAGGGTAAGGCAGGTCCTAGTCAATAACGGCTTCTCCAATGGTTTCGTCGAAGACATCGTAAGAAGGAAAGTGAAAAGCCATGCAACCTCTGAAGAGACAACTAACACAACACCTATACCCCCTATTAGACTATTTTACAGGAACTTCTTTTCCACAGCTCATAAAACGGAGGAAAGGGTCCTGAAAGATATTGTTAATAGAAACGTTATCCCTACAGACAAAAATCAGAGGATACAACTGACGATTTACTATAAAACCAGAAAAACGGCCAGCCTACTCATGAGAAACTCTCCAGACACAAAACAGAACGCTTTAAAAGAGACTAACGTCGTCTATGCCTTCAAATGCCCTCTTGGGGACTGTAAGCTCCAAAAAATCCACTATATAGGCAAGACAACAACATCTCTTTCTTGGCGTTTAACGATGCATAAGCAACAGGGCTCCATTAAGGAACATATAATCTCTTCCCACAACCAAACCATCGCCAGAGAAATCCTAGTAAACAACACAGAAATCATCGATAGATACAGCGATAGCAGGCGGCTTGACGTTTGCGAGGCACTACACATCAAGAAGTCAACACCAGCAATCAACAGCCAATTATTGCACAACTATATTCTACCCACCTCAAGACTCCGCTCCAATATAGAAGCATCAAGAAATATGGACCAATAGGCTATCTACAAACACTTCTATTCAATATCCATTGTTTCGTGTTCTGTCTTGTGTTGATGAAATTAATACCCTATTAATACTCTTGTTCTGTCTTGTGTTGATGAAATTAATACCCTATTAATACCACATCTTGTTCTGTCTTGTGTTAATGCCACATCACCCCTTCCACCTCACTCAAATGTAGATATAAAATCGGAGATGCGTAAGTTCTATTCAGTTGTGTATTTGTGAACTAAAGTCTTTGAAAATGTAATAAGTTTTACGAAACGCGCTTGTGTCGCGTCAGACTAGAAATAAAAATGAATTTTGGAGAATTGTTTTTTGATTTACCTCCAAC
>NC_091186.1:1917798-2012606 GCF_040958095.1 Procambarus clarkii
CACGCCTCAAGTGTTGCCTGCCACACCTCAAGTGTTGCCTGTCACACCTCAAGTGTTGCCTGTCACACCTCAAGTGTTGCCTGCCACACCTCAAGTGTTGCCTGCCGCACCTCAAGTGTTGCCTGCCGCACCTCAAGTGTTGCTTGCCACACCTCAAGTGTTGCCTGCCACACCTCAAGTGTTGCCTGCCGCACCTCAAGTGTTGCCTGCCGCACCTCAAGTGTTGCTTGCCACACCTCAAGTGTTGCCCACACCTCAAGTGTTGCCCACACCTCAAGTGTTGCCTGCCACACCTCAAGTGTTGCCTGCCACACCTCAAGTGTTGCCTGCCACACCTCAAGTGTTGCTTGCCACACCTCAAGTGTTGCCTGCCACACCTCAAGTGTTGCCTGCCACACCTCAAGTGTTGCCTGCCTCAACAATGCCACATGTTTCGACGCATTTTAATAATTTGACTCAGGTTTTCCTCTTGCTGTTCATAATTCGTTCAGTCGGTGAGCGAGAGCGAGTGTGTGTGGGAGCAGCACACTAGCCATGGCGGGCGCCCCACGGGTGACCTTAGGGGGGGACATAACAAGAAACAGAGGCTCACCTTGAGTCCGTATAGCCCTCGGTGGTAGGAGTAAGAGCAAGTCTATGCTTCGCTAGTAGATGTGGGATGGTGAGGACAGCCAGTCCTCCTATTACGACCAGCGGGGTAATCCAAGCCGAAAAGAATCCAGCAAAGGGGTTTAAATCGTCGTCACAGGCGGTGGGTGGGTGTCTTCTGCCGGAGGCGTGCTGCCCCGGGAGTGGCCCCCTGGAAACACAAACCGTAACTGACCGTATTTTCCGCTTGTTACAACTTGCAATAAAGTTGCTACAACTTGGCTTAACGTGTTTTTGACGTATTAGAACGTTGTTATAACTTGTTATATTGGTTCTTATAACTTGTTAGGTGTTAAATCTTGTTCGAACGTTGTAGCAACGTCGTAGTTTCGCTGTGTTTGGCGTGCGCCGTCAGGTATAACTTGAAGGAGCTCCTGCCAGCGGGCAGTTTAAACGTGGCTCCCACCACAGTGTGTTCCACCACCAATGATCACATTCACTCCAAAAAAATCTACTACTTACGGGCTATTCTTGCCCATGCCACCTCTTGGGTGGCTTAATCTTCAACAATGAGTACAGTGTGTTAAGCTTGTAACGAGGTACCCCAAGGTTGAACTACTGACCCTCCCCAGGATGCAACCCCACAACAGTTGCCTAACTAACCTATTTACTGCTAGGTGAATAGAGGCATTAGGTGAGGGAAGTAAACAAGCCCAACCATTTCGGTACCGCCCAGGAATTGAACCCGGGATTCCCGATTATAAGTTAAAAACGACATTTCAGTCCACCATGGGCCACGACTAACCGAAACATCGCCACTTTTATTTCACACGTGTGTTTAGTTGTGTTCACCCAGGTTATTGTGGCTTGTTCTTCACATGAGGTATATGCATTCTGTCTCATTGTCTTGGACACTTACCTTACGGTTAGCTTGAGGTTATTCCGAGAATCCACGTCCCCGCAGCCAGGTCTCCTGGTAGGTCTGGTCAACCAGACTGTTCGAGGCTGCTGCTCGCAGTCAATTCACACTTAGGACTGTCCATCAACACCCGAACTTATTTACAATATACGATTCATATTTCGTGAACAGTTCGGTAACCAGGTTAAAAACATAACATATTTCTAAAGTAATATTAAAAGTCTTTGTCACATTTAATCATATGACGAATTCAAGGAAAGTGTTGCCACAAGTGAGGACCCAAAATACTACTTTTAACAAAAGTAACTCGGAGCGAGTACCTGAGGCAGGTACACATAGGCACGCTGCATCACTGCTCAAAGGCCTTAGGTAGCTACGTAGCCTTTATATATGATGTCACCATTCGTAGGTAGCTAAACATAATGTAAATATGATGTCACCATTCGTAGGTAGCTAAACATAATGTAAATATGATGTCACCATTCGTAGGTAGCTAAACATAATGTAAATATGATGTCACTATACTTTCATAAGCAACTAGACCAAAGATGTGACGTCATCGTCAACAAGAGCAACACACACACCGTTGCTGAGCTGCTCGACACTGTGCTGCTCGACACTGTGCTGCTCGACACTGTGCTGCTCGACACTGTGCTGCTCGACACTGTGCTGCTCGACACTGTGCTGGTCGACACTGTGCTGCTCGACACTGTGCTGATCGACACTGTGCTGCTCGACACTGTGCTGCTCGACACTGTGCTGCTCGACACTGTGCTGGTCGACACTGTGCTGGTCGACACTGTGCTGATCGACACTGTGCTGCTCGACACTGTGCTGGTCGACACTGTGCTGCTCGACACTGTGCTGCTCGACACTGCTGGTCGACACTCCTACACCGACTCAGGCTCGGGTCTGGACTGACAGGATATTATGGTCCTGCTTTCCTTAGTGTCCCGTCAGAATTTAATCCAGCCTTCCTGGTGCTGGTGGTACCCTCCCCTGGGGCTGGTGGTACCCACCCCTGGGGCTGGTGGTACCCACCCCTGGGACTGGTGGTACCCACCCCTGGGGCTGGTGGTACCACCCCTGGGGCTGGTGGTACCCACCCCTGGGGCTGGTGGTACCCACCCCTGGGGCTGGTGGTACCCACCCCTGGGACTGGTGGTACCCACCCCTGTGGCTGGTGGTACGCACCCCTGGGGCTGGTGGTACCCACCCCTAGGACTGGTGGTACCCACCCCTGGGGCTGGTGGTACCCACCCCTGGGACTGGTGGTACCCACCCCTGGGGCTGGTGGTACCCACCCCTGGGACTGGTGGTACCCACCCCTGGGGCTGGTGGTACCCACCCCTGGGGCTGGTGGTACCCACCCCTGGGGCTGGTGGTACCCACCCCTGGGGCTGGTGGTACCCACCTCTGGGACTGGTGGTACCCACCCCTGGGGCTGGTGGTACCCACCCCTGGGACTGGTGGTACCCACCCCTGGGGCTGGTGGTACCCACCCCTGGGGCTGGTGGTACCCACCCCTGGGGCTGGTGGTACCCACCTCTGGGACTGGTGGTACCCACCCCTGGGGCTGGTGGTACCCACCCCTGGGACTGGTGGTACCCACCCCTGGGGCTGGTGGTACCCACCCTTGGGGCTGATGGTACCCACCCCTGGGACAGGTGGTACCCTCCCCTGGGACTGGTGGTACCCACCCCTGGGGCTGGTGGTACCCACCCCTGGGGCTGGTGGTACCCACCCCTGGGGCTGGTGGTACCCACCCCTGGGGCTGGTGGTACCCACCCCTGGGACTGGTGGTACCCTCCCCCTGGGGCTGGTGGTACCCACCCCTGGGACTCGTGGTACCCACCCCTGGGGCTGGTGGTACCCACCCCTGGGGCTGATGGTACCCTCCCCTGGGGCTGGTGGTACCCACCCCTGGGACTGGTGGTACCCACCCCTGGGACTGGTGGTACCCACCCCTGGGGCTGATGGTACCCTCCCCTGGGGCTGGTGGTACCCACCCCTGAGGCTGGTGGTACCCACCCCTGGGGCTGGTGGTACCCTCCCCTGGGACTGGTGGTACCCTCCCCTGGGGCTGGTGGTACCCACCCTTGGGGCTGGTGGTACCCACCCTTGGGGCTGGTGGTACCCACCCTTGGGGCTGGTGGTACCCACCCCTGGGGCTGATGGTACCCACCCCTGGGGCTGGTGGTACCCACCCCTGGGGCTGGTGGTACCCTCCCCTGGGACTGGTGGTACCCTGCCCTGGGGCTGGTGGTACCCACCCCTGGGGCTGGTGGTACCCACCCCTGGGGCTGGTGGTACCCACCCCTGGGGCTGATGGTACCCTCCCCTGGGACTGGTGGTACCCACCCCTGGGGCTGGTGGTACCCTCCCCTGGGGCTGGTGGTACTCACCCCTGGGGCTGGTGGTACCCTCCCCTGGGGCTGGTGGTACCCACCCCTGGGACTGGTGGGACGGCTAATTAGTGGCTCAAGTTAATTGAGGGCAATTAATGTCACAGGGTTTTGAATGACTGTCAGAGAGCTAAGTTATATAAGTAGCATAATTCGTTGGATTAATTATATCTGTCTGTTGGACTGTTGATTAATCACTCAAAGTTAATTAGGGTATTTAATGCCCGCCACTTCGTGAATTCAGTGTTTAATGAGCTCTGCTTAGACACTGTGGAGAGTAACGTATACATGTAGTATTAATTATCTGTCCGTGTGGCAGGTAATTAATTGCTTGAAGTTAATTAGAGTAATTAACCCTCATTAACGTAAATTTGACATAGACTGGTGAGGAACAATCGATAGGGTGACGGTGGGGGTTAACGTAACTCATTGTGGTTTAAGTAGCTGTCAGGTCGTCAGTAATTAATTGGTAATTACTCACTGAATGTTTGATGGGTCAAGTATGGTATAATTAAGGACGAGTGAGTTAGTGTGTTGACAGTTGAGTGTCTGAGAGACACGATTGTGTTTAATGTAAACTAAATTTTTTTTTTTTTGTTATTTTTATTTTTACATGCAAGCATGCGTATAATGTACAAGAAAAACATAAATATAACATAGAACAAAAGTACAAAGCACACATATGTACAAGGACAAAGGAACAAATCAATAGAAGACCAGCCAGAAGGGCTGACCACAAAAAAATGCATATACAAACAATACACAATTAGTAACACAGTGTAATACAAACATAAGGGAAAACCCCAGGACAAAACGCACACAAAGCAAGCCTGCTAACACCTCAAATACATACAGAGAGGCGAGAAACATACAAGAATAAGGACAATAACAATAAAGAAAACAGATCCGCCATAACAAACGGACGGCAAAACATAACAAAGAGCACACGCCAACAGCCTGAAGGGCACACAATATGACAAACAAGTGCACACGACATCCATAACCGAACACACAAACGCATAGGAACCGCACACCCCCCCACGAGCCATACAAAAAAAAAACACAAAACAAACCGGAGCACGCAGGAACCGGGAAACAATACCCACCCCACCCACACACATACACACCCCACAACCAGGCAACACAAAATACACAGAAATCACTTGCGAGGAACATCGGAAGAAACGTACTTCTCCGGGAACAGCTCACAAGGATATTTCGACTTGTAAGCTTCCCAGACGAGATCTTCAAGGTCGGTAGGGTTTTTGATCCCCCGCGCTCGAGCGGGTATCATAAACTCAGGAACATCTATATCTGGCGGCATCGGCCAATGCCTAAGGTCACTGACGCAAGTCGCATAACGAGGCTGGGGAGCGCCAACCACGCCCTGCGAGGAAGCAGATGACACCGGAGAAGCGGACGAGGGACGCCGAGCCTGCCACGCCTTCGCCATCGGAGCAGGTGTCGGACGCTGAGACGATAGCACTTCCACGGATACCGCAGGAGACACGGAAGGGACTGCAGGAAACGGAAGAGGCGGCAAGACCGCTGCCGAGGAAACGGGTAACGAGGAAGGGGCCACAGAACATCCAGAGCGAGCATCCTTTCTCAACATGACCACCAGGCCACCCCGCTCACCACCAACTACAGCAGGGGGAACCACCGCCCACGAAGAACCGGAGCCATCCGACGCAGGCAACGCACCTGAAGCAGGACCCTCGGACACCGGACCAGAAGTGGAGGCCGAAACGCCGGCACCGGCATCCTCAGGCAAGTGTACCTCCGCCACCACCGTAGTGTGCACCACATCCGGAGCCACGCCACCGTCAACGGAAGGACGACACTCGTCGAATTCGCCAACATCAGCCCACACAGAAGAACGCCGGGAACGCTTAGGCTCGGGCCGCACATCATCAGACCCGGAGGCAGACTCAGCGACCCGCGCAGCACCAACCGAGCGAACCGACGCACGCCGCAGCACGGCAGCCTCCTCAACCACACGGGGCACCAGGCCAGGCACAGGAGGGAATTCCGGATCCACCTCATCTCCCAGCGCAGCCGGAACAGACGGCGAGGGTGCAGGGACCGGGACAGACACAGCAGAGGAAGAACTGGAAGACGAGGGGTCTGAGCAAACGGCAGGCGGAAGAGGCGCAGGGACATCAGCCGGAGCACTAGGCGAGGACCCAACCTCTGGAAGAGATACGGCAACAACAGGGGGCGCAACAGGCGGAGCAACAGCTGCTACAGAGGGCACCTCCTCAGCCGAAGAGACGTCCATACCCACCGAATCATCCCCCACAGGAAGGGGCGGAAAATCCTCCTCACTGAAGAGGTTCACTGGTGCAACAGGAGGCGCAGAACAGGCAGCAGCCTGATGGCCCAAAAGACCACAACGATAACACGTCCGCGGCTGACGGGCGTAAAACACCCGAACGTTGTACCCCATAAGGCGCACAGAGGACGGAATATCCGCCCGGAGTCTCATGCCCAGGGTGCGAATGTTAGACCTCACACCCTTAAGAGGACTAGAAGACACCACGTTCACTCTCACACTAACAACTGCGCCAAACCGCCCGAAATACCGCCGTAGCAGAGCCTCTGGAAACTCCAAGGGAGCCCCATGCACACTGATGTAAGTAAGTGCACCACTTCTATCCGAGAGGGTGACAGTGCCCGCACCATCCGGCAGGGGCAGTGTCCGCCCCTCGTATCGCCGGAGAAAATCGCGATACGCCGCCTCCTCTGCAAACTTCACAATGGCCCTACGGGCCGTTACCAACTCGACCCCATAAATCGCAAACACAGGGACAGAGAGCATTTCACAAGCCAGGGCAATCTCCGGGTAACCAGCCTGCACAGAGAACTCTAGTCCCACAGACTGAGCCCGGACGACTGGGGGTAGAGGGACCCCCATCGTTACGCCACGTCAGCACAGGCGAGCAGACACACACCCGCCCCAACCGGCCGAAACGGGCAAACAACACCAAACTGCTGGAGCGCCGATTCAACACGTCCGCCCCGCACCGAAGCTAGGGCCAGACTCCATGTAAACTAAATTGTTGCTGACTGCTGTTGACAGTCTATCATTGTAATTAATCATTGAGGATCAATTAGTGTAACATTTATTGTATTGTTTGATTGTTTCTTGAGAGACAAGTCTTAACGTAGAATTGACAGGAGGTTACCTGTGTTGTCATTAAACACCCTGGACGTTACGATCTCATTGCTGGGGCTGCAAGAGTCTTTGTAAGTTGTGATTATAGAGTTTATATTGCAGTGGGCTGCGAGTAATTTTGATTGTAATTTTGCGTCGTCAGCGGGCACACCTGTGTTCAATTAGTTCATAGTTTCAGCCCCAAGTGATCACGGCAAGGATTTCGTGGTTATAATTGGAGCGGCAATTGTCAGGAGTCATTGTTATCTAAGGCTGTTGAATTAGCTGTCGGAATGGTGCCACTGAAAGACATTAACGTAATGTAAAGTCGTTGTTGCAGTAGTCTTAGTTCTCTATTAAATAAATTGTTATTGTTACAGAAGAACGGTCTTTATGTCAATCCTTTCCATAATAGTGTACCACATACATATTCTGCATAGAACTAAACTTCTTGTGAAATTTAATGAAGGCCTACTTCTAGGATTCGATTCATAGCACCACACATCAAATTAAAAATTTGGCGTGAGAACCCGTCGGTTACCCTTAATATTGCCTTGTCACTCGAGAATCCAATGACCTAGTGGATAGGGATTTCAACCTAGGTTGAAGTCCTGGCAGATTGCTCCCGCCCTTCTATGGTTCCTTGTATAAGCTGCTGCCAACACTTGGAAGCAGTCCTTTCTGTTTGAGGTCCACCTCCTAAGAGATGTAAATATGGAAAAAATCTCAGAGAGACATAGGTGAAGGGAAGTTTAGAAACGGGAAATACAGTGAGAGTTATGAAAGCAGGCGGGCTGTCCGCCTTGCTGACACGATGTGTGGGTGTTGGCAGCTAAGCTAAGCTGGCTCCCTCTTGTCAGGGAGCGGTGAGTTTGAGAGGGTCTTCACATGTATTTCAGCATATATGGATGTCTATAGATGAATACTGTGTAGCATTCATATATACACACTCCAATTCTTCCACACATGTTATGTTGGTCTGTTTAAGGCTATTTATTTTATTATTATTATTTGTTGATTTATATATTTCATATATGTATATTTATTATATAAATATGCACTTTTTTGTATGCAAATGATGGGGAAGGGATTTCTGATCAGTATTTCATCTGGGTATTATGTACTGTGAGCCTGGGATTTCATCTAGTAAATCGAGGCTCTTGGGCCACCAGCTGTGGGAGCGGGGCGTCTCATCTTGGAGTAATCTTTCTAACTTTGGGTCCTCTAACATTGCAATGGTGTTCCACACCCTGGTGGCTTGGTGCTGTAGTCTGATGTTTAGTGGGTGTATGTTCAAGTGTTCATGGAGCTCCTGGATTGTCAGATCATGTAATGGACGGTGTTTTGCTGCTCCTCCTAGTGCCATATTTTGCACTGCTTGTAGTATTTGCATGTTAGTTTTCTTTAAGGTGTGTAGTGATACTGGGGGATATTCTAGATGCGGCCGGACTAGAGCCTTATATATGTGTACTGAGGCTTCAGAATCTTCTCACTTTTCCTAAGGCTGCTTTTGCTTTATTTAATCTGTCCTATACATGAATTTTTAATCCCTGTTCTATTGATCATGAGTCCCAGTATTCTACCTACCTATCTATTGATGGAGTCCAATCACTGGTAGGTTGGTTAATACCATTTTACTTATCCTGCTATTGCCCGGCGCCTTGTTCTTGAAACTTATAACTGTTTATGGACCTCTGCAATGGTTATGTGTTTCATAAGGTTACAGTCATTGCGAATGTTGTTAAATTCTATTGTTTGCGTCGGGAGTAGTGTTGCAACTCTGTTATCGACTTGAGTTGTAATTTCTCTTTCATTTATGGGGCAAAAGTTTACGTTTTCTTCCGGGTTTATCCTGAATATTTTTCCAAGAAATTCCTGAATTCCTGTTCTTGTTTTCTCTCCTCGTAGAGTTTATTTCCTGAGGAGTCTATGATGTAGGGTGTTTCCTCGGCTGAGTTTCCCATCAGGGTTTTTTTTTTTCCTAAACTTTCCTGGGTTTCTGTAGTCGACTTGAATTTGGCATATTAGGTCATCCCATTTTTTGGTGTACTCTATTTTGCATAGATCTTGCAGCTCATCTTGTAGTTCCCTTTGTAGTCTCTTGTGCTCATTCGTCCACCCATTGCGCGTTATGAGTTGTAGAAGATTGTTGAAAAATTCGACTCCTGAGCCATATTTCAGAGCCAAATTCTGGCATTCTACACGTATTCACAGTTTGAAATTCCGAATTTTTATACCGAAAATATGCCAATTACTGACAGCGGCGGTGGGTCACATTTTGCCCAAACCCCCCCTGCAGTTTTCAAAGTATCTCAAACATACCATACTCGACTCCTGAGCCGTATTTTGGAGCCAAATTCTGGCTCATTGCAAGTTTTCGCAGTTTTCAATTCCTAATTTTTATACCGAAAATATGCCAATTACTGAAAGCGGCGGTGGGTCACATTTTGCCCAAACCCCCCTGCAGTTTTCAAAATATTCCAAACATCCCAAATTCCACTCCTGAGACATATTTTGGAGCCAAATTCTGGCTCTCTGCACGTATTCGCAGTTTGAAATTCCGAATTTTATACCGAAAATATGCCAATTACTGAAAGCGGCAGTGGGTCACATTTTGCTCTATCCCCTCTGCAGTTTTCAAAATATCCCAAACATCCTAAATTCGACTCCTGAGCCATATTTTGGAGCCAAATTTAGGCTCTCTGCACGTATTCGCAGTTTGAAATTCCAACTTTTTATACCGAAAATATGCCAATTACTGAAATCGGCGGTGGGTCACATTTTGCCCAAACCCCCCTGCAGTTTTCAAAATATCTCAAACATTACAAATTCGACTCCTGAGCCGTATTTTGGAGTCAAATTCTGGCTCTCTGCACGTATTCGCAGTTTGAAATTCCGAATTTTTATATCGAAAATATGCCAATTACTGAAAGCGGCGGTGGGTCACATTTTGCCCAAACTCCCCTGTAGTTTTCAAAATATGCCAAACATCCTCAATTCCACTCCTGAGACATATTTTGGAGCCAAATTCTGGCTCTTTGCACATATTCGCAGTTTGAAATTCAGACTTTTTATACCGAAAATATGCCAATTACTGAAAGAGGCGGTGGGTCACATTTTGCCCAAACCCCCCTGCAGTTTTCAAAACATCCCCAAAATCCTAAATTCGACTCCTGAGCCGTATTTTGGAGCCAAATTTTGGCTCTCTGCACGTATTCGCAGTTTGAAATTCTGAATTTTATACCGAAAATATGCCAATTACTGAAAGCGGTAGTGGGACACATTTTGCTCTATCCCCTCTGCAGTTTTCAAAATATCCCAAACATCCTAAATTCGACTCCTGAGCCATATTTTGGAGCCAAATTTAGGCTCTCTGCACGTATTCGCAGTTTGAAATTCCAACTTTTTATACCGAAAATATGCCAATTACTGAAAGAGGCGGTGGGTCACATTTTGCCCAAACCCCCCTGCAGTTTCCAAAATATCCCAAAAATCCTGAATTCGACTCCTGAGCCATATTTTGGAGCCAAATTCTGGCTCTCTTCACGTATTCGCAGTTTGAAAATACGACTTTTTATACCGAAAATATGCCAATTACAAAAAGCGGCGGTGGGTCACATTGTGCCCAAACCCCCCTGCAGTTTTCAAAATATCCCAAACATCCCAAATCCGACTCCTGAGTCATATTTCAGATGCAAATTCTGGCTCTCTGCACGTATTCACAGTTTGAAATTCCGACTTTTTATACCGAAAATATGCCAATTACAGAAAGCGGCGGTGGGTCACATTGTACCCAAACCCCCCCCCCCCCTGTAGTTTTCAAAATATCCCAAACATCCCAAATTCGACTCCTGAGCCATATATCAGAGCTAAAATCTGGCTCTCTGCAAGTTTTCGCAGTTTGAAATTGCGACTTTTTATACCGAAAATATGCCAATTACTGAAAGCGGCGGTGGGTCACATTTTGCCCAAACCCCCCTGCAGTTTTCAAAATATCCCAAACATCCCAAATTCGACTCCTGACCCATATTTCAGAGCCAAATTCTGGCTCTCTACACGTATTCACAGTTTGAAATTCCGAATTTTTATACCGAAAATATGCCAATTACTGAAAGCGGCGGTGGGTCACATTTTGCCCAAACCCCCCTGCAGTTTTCAAAATATCCAAAAAATTCTAAATTCGACTCCTGAGCCGTATTTTGGAGTCAAATTCTTGCTCTCTGCACGTATTCGCAGTTTCAAATTCCGACTTTTTATACCGAAAATATGCCAATTACTTAAAGCTGCGGTGGGTCACATTTTGCCCAAACCCCCCCTGCAGTTTTCAAAATACCCCAAGCATCCCAAATTCCACTGTTGAGACATATTTTGGAGCCAAATTCTGGCTCTCTGCACGTATTCGCAGTTTGAAATTCCGAATTTTTATACCGAAAATATGCCAATTACTGACAGCGGCGGTGGGTCACATTTTGCCCAAACCCCCCTGCAGTTTTCAAAATATCTCAAACATTACAAATTCGACTCCTGAGCCGTATTTTGGAGTCAAATTCCTGCTCTCTGCACGTATTCGCAGTTTGAAATTCCGACTTTTTATACCGAAAATATGCCAATTACTGAAAGCGGCGGTGGGTCACATTTTGCCCAAACCCCCTGCAGTTTCCAAAATATCCCAAAAATCCTGAATTCGACTCCTGAGCCATATTTTGGAGCCAAATTCTGGCTCTCTGCACGTATTCGCAGTTTGAAATTAAGACTTTTTATACCGAAAATATGCCAATTACTGAAAGCAGCGGTGGGTCACATTGTGCACAAACCCCCCTGCAGTTTTCAAAATATCCCGAACATCCCAAATTCGACTCTTGAGCCGTATTTTGGATCCAAATTCTGGCTCTCTGCACGTATTCGCAGTTTGAAATTCCGACTTTTTGTACCGAAAATATGCCAATTACTGAAAGCAGCGGTGGGTCACATTTTGCCCAAACCCTCCTGCAGTTTTAAAAATATTCCAAACATCCAAAATTCGAATCCTGAGACATATTTTGGAGCCAAATTCTGGCTCTTTGCACGTATTCGCAGTTTGAAATTCCGACTTTTTATACCGAAAATATGCCAATTACTGAAAGCGGCGGTGGGTCACATTTTGCCCAAACTCCTCTGCAGTTTTCAAAATATCCCAAACATCCCAAATTCGACTCCTGACCCATATTTCAGAGCCAAATTCTGGCTCTCTACACGTATTCACAGTTTGAAATTCCGAATTTTTATTCCGAAAATATGCCAATTACTGAAAGCGGCGGTGGGTCACATTTTGCCCAAACCCCCCTGCAGTTTTCAAAATATCCCCAAAATCCTAAATTCGACTCCTGAGCCGTATTTTGGAGCCGAATTTTGGCTCTCTGCACGTATTCGCAGTTTGAAATTCTGAATTTTATACCGAAAATATGCCAATTACTGAAAGCGGTAGTGGGACACATTTTGCTCTATCCCCTCTGCAGTTTTCAAAATATCCCAAACATCCTAAATTCGACTCCTGAGCCATATTTTGGAGCCAAATTTAGGCTCTCTGCACGTATTCGCAGTTTGAAATTCCAACTTTTTATACCGAAAATATGCCAATTACTGAAAGAGGCGGTGGGTCACATTTTGCCCAAACCCCCTGCAGTTTCCAAAATATCCCAAAAATCCTGAATTCGACTCCTGAGCCATATTTTGGAGCCAAATTCTGGCTCTCTTCACGTATTCGCAGTTTGAAAATACGACTTTTTATACCGAAAATATGCCAATTACAAAAAGCGGCGGTGGGTCACATTGTGCCCAAACCCCCCTGCAGTTTTCAAAATATCCCAAACATCCCAAATCCGACTCCTGAGTCATATTTCAGATGCAAATTCTGGCTCTCTGCACGTATTCACAGTTTGAAATTCCGACTTTTTATACCGAAAATATGCCAATTACAGAAAGCGGCGGTGGGTCACATTGTACCCAAACCCCCCCCCCCCTGTAGTTTTCAAAATATCCCAAACATCCCAAATTCGACTCCTGAGCCATATATCAGAGCTAAAATCTGGCTCTCTGCAAGTTTTCGCAGTTTGAAATTGCGACTTTTTATACCGAAAATATGCCAATTACTGAAAGCGGCGGTGGGTCACATTTTGCCCAAACCCCCCTGCAGTTTTCAAAATATCCAAAAAATTCTAAATTCGACTCCTGAGCCGTATTTTGGAGTCAAATTCTTGCTCTCTGCACGTATTCGCAGTTTCAAATTCCGACTTTTTATACCGAAAATATGCCAATTACTTAAAGCGGCGGTGGGTCACATTTTGCCCAAACCCCCCTGCAGTTTTCAAAATACCCCAAGCATCCCAAATTCCACTGTTGAGACATATTTTGGAGCCAAATTCTGGCTCTCTGCACGTATTCGCAGTTTGAAATTCCGACTTGTCATACCGTAAATATGCCAATTACTGAAAGAGGCGGTGGGTCACATTTTGCCCAAACCCCCCTGCAGTTTTCAAAATATCCCAAACATCCCAAATTCCACTCCTGAGCCATATTTTGGAGCCAAATTCTGGCTCTCTGCAAGTATTCGAAGTTTGAAATTCCGAATTTTTATACCGAAAATATGCCAATTACTGACAGCGGCGGTGGGTCACATTTTGCCCAAACCCCCCTGCAGTTTTCAAAATATCTCAAACATTACAAATTCGACTCCTGAGCCGTATTTTGGAGTCAAATTCCTGCTCTCTGCACGTATTCGCAGTTTGAAATTCCGACTTTTTATACCGAAAATATGCCAATTACTGAAAGCGGCGGTGGGTCACATTTTGCCCAAACCCCCTGCAGTTTCCAAAATATCCCAAAAATCCTGAATTCGACTCCTGAGCCATATTTTGGAGCCAAATTCTGGCTCTCTGCACGTATTCGCAGTTTGAAATTAAGACTTTTTATACCGAAAATATGCCAATTACTGAAAGCAGCGGTGGGTCACATTGTGCACAAACCCCCCTGCAGTTTTCAAAATATCCCGAACATCCCAAATTCGACTCTTGAGCCGTATTTTGGATCCAAATTCTGGCTCTCTGCACGTATTCGCAGTTTGAAATTCCGACTTTTTGTACCGAAAATATGCCAATTACTGAAAGCAGCGGTGGGTCACATTTTGCCCAAACCCTCCTGCAGTTTTAAAAATATTCCAAACATCCAAAATTCGAATCCTGAGACATATTTTGGAGCCAAATTCTGGCTCTTTGTACGTATTCGCAGTTTGAAATTCCGACTTTTTATACCGAAAATATGCCAATTACTGAAAGCGGCGGTGGGTCACATTTTGCCCAAACTCCTCTGCAGTTTTCAAAATATCCCAAACATCCCAAATTCGACTCCTGACCCATATTTCAGAGCCAAATTCTGGCTCTCTACACGTATTCACAGTTTGAAATTCCGAATTTTTATTCCGAAAATATGCCAATTACTGAAAGCGGCGGTGGGTCACATTTTGCCCAAACCCCCATGCAGTTTTCAAAATATCCAAAAAAATCTAAATTCGACTCCTGAGCCGTATTTTGGAGTCAATTTCTTGCTCTCTGCACGTATTCGCAGTTTGAAATTCCGACTTTTTATACCGAAAATATGCCAATTACTGAAAGTGGCGGTGGGTCACATTTTGCCCAAACCCCCCCTGCAGTTTTCAAAATACCCCAAGCATCCCAAATTCCACTGCTGAGACATATTTTGGAGCTAAATTCTGGCTCTCTTCACGTATTCGCAGTTCGAAAATACTACTTTTTATAGCGAAAATATGCCAATTACAGAAAGCGGCGGTGGGTCACATTGTGCCCAAACCCCCCTGCAGTTTTCAAAATATCCCGAACATCCCAAATTCGACTCCTGAGCCATATTTTGGAGCCAAATTCTGGCTCTCTGCACGTATTCGCAGTTTGAAATTCCGACTTTTTATACCGAAAATATGCCAATTACTGAAAGCGGCGGTGGGTCACATTTTGCCCAAATCCCCCTGCAGTTTTAAAAATATTCCAAACATCCAAAATTCGACTCCTGAGACATATTATTTAGCCAAATTCTGGCTCTCTGCACGTATTCGCAGTTTGAAATTCCTACTTTTTATACCGAAAATATGCCAATTACTGAAAGAGGCGGTGGATCACATTTTGCCTATCCCCCTGCAGTTTTCAAAATATCCCAAACATCCCAAATTCGACTCCTGAGCCATATTTTGGAGCCAAATTCTGGCTCTCTACACGTATTCGCAGTTTGAAATTAAGACTTTTTATACCGAAAATATGCCAATTACTGAAAGCAGCGGTGGGTCACATTGTGCACAAACCCCCCTGCAGTTTTCAAAATATCCCGAACATCCCAAATTCGACTCTTGAGCCGTATTTTGGATCCAAATTCTGGTTCTCTGCACGTATTCGCAGTTTGAAATTCCGACTTTTTGTACCGAAAATATGCCAATTACTGAAAGCAGCGATGGGTCACATTTTGCCCAAACCCCTCTGCAGTTTTAAAAATATTCCAAACATCCAAAATTCGAATCCTGAGACATATTTTGGAGCCAAATTCTGGCTCTGTGCACGTATTCGCAGTTTGAAATTCCGACTTTTTATACCGAAAATATGCCAATTACTGAAAGTGGCGGTGGGTCACATTTTGCCCAAACTCCCCTGCAGTTTTCAAAATATCCCAAACATCCCAAATTCGACTCCTGACCCATATTTCAGAGCCAAATTCTGGCTCTCTACACGTATTCGCAGTTTGAAATTCCGAATTTTTATACCGAAAATATGCCACTTACTGAAAGCGGCGGTGGGTCACATTTTGCCCAAACCCCCCTGCAGTTTTCAAAATATCCCAAAAATTCTAAATTCGACTCCTGAGCCGTATTTTGGAGTCAAATTCTGGCTCTCTGCACGTATTCGCAGTTTGAAATTCCGACTTTTTATACCGAAAATATGCCAATTACTGAAAGTGGCGGTGGATCACATTTTGCCCAAACCCCCCCTGCAGTTTTCAAAATACCCCAAGCATCCCAAATTCCACTGCTGAGACATATTTTGGAGCCAAATTCTGGCTCTCTGCACGTATTCGCAGTTTGAAATTCCGACTTGTCATACCGTAAATATGCCAATTACTGAAAGAGGCGGTGGATCACATTTTGCCCAAACATCCCAAATTCGACTCCTGAGCCATATTTTGGAGCCAAATTCTGGCTCTCTTCACGTATTCGCAGTTCGAAAATACTACTTTTTATAGCGAAAATATGCAAATTACAGAAAGCGGCGGTGGGTCACATTGTGCCCAAACCCCCCTGCAGTTTTCAAAATATCCCGAACATCCCAAATTCGTCTCCTGAGCCGTATTTCGGAGCCAAATTCTGGCTCTCTGCACGTATTCGCAGTTTGAAATTCCGACTTTTTATACCGAAAATATGCCAATTACTGAAAGCGGCGGTGGGTCACATTTTGCCCAAACCCCCCTGCAGTTTTAAAAATATTCCAAACATCCAAAATTCGACTCCTGAGACATATTTTGGAGCCAAATTCTGGCTCTCTGCACGTATTCGCAGTTTGAAATTCCTACTTTTTATACCGAAAATATGCCAATTACTGAGAGGCGGTGGATCACATTTTGCCTATCCCCCTGCAGTTTTCAAAATATCCCAAACATCTCAAATTCGACTCCTGAGCCATATTTTGGAGCCAATTTTTGGCTCTCTACACGTATTCGCAGTTCGAAAATCCGACTTTTTATACCGAAAATATGCCAATTACAGAAAGCGGCGGTGGGTCACATTGTGCCCAAACCCCCTGCAGTTTTCAAAATATCCCGAACATCCCAAATTCGACTCCTGAGCTAAATTTTGGAGCCAAATTCTGGCTCTTTGCACGTATTCGCAGTTTGAAATTACGACTTGTCATACCGTAAATATGCCAATTACTGAAAGAGGCGGTGGGTCACATTTTGCCCAAACCCCCCCCTGCAGTTTTCAAAATATCCCAAACATCTCAAATTCGACTCCTGAGCCATATTTTGGAGCCAAATTCTGGCTCTCTGCACGTATTGGCAGTTTGAAATTCCGACATTTTATACCGAAAATATGCCAATTACTGAAAGCGGCTGTGGGTCACATTTTGCCCAAACCACCCCTGCAGTTTTCAAAATATCCCAAACATCCCAAATTTGACTCCTGAGCCATATTTTGTGGCCAAATTCTAGGTTTCTGCACGTATTCGCAGTTTGAAATTCCGACTTTTTATACCGAAAATATGCCAATTACTGAAAGCGGCAGTGGGTCACATTTTGCCCAAACCCCCCAGCAGTTTTCAAAATATCCCAAACACCCCAAATTCGACTCCTGAGCCATATTTTGGAGCCAAGTTCTGGCTCTCTGCAAGTATTCGCAGTTTGAAATTCCTACTTTTTATACCGAAAATATGTGAATTACCGAAAGCGGCGGTGGGTCACATTTTGCCCAAACCCCCCTGCAGTTTTCAAAATATCACAAACATCCCAAATTCAACTCCTGAGCCATATTTTGGAACCAAATTCTGGCTCTCTTTACGTATTTGCAGTTTGAAATTCCGACTTTTCATACCGAAAATATGCCAATTACTGAAAGCAGTGGTGGGTCACATTTTGCCCAAACCCCCCTGCAGTTTTCAAAATATCCCAAACATCCCAAATTCGACTCCTGATCTATATTTTGGAGCCAAATTTTGGCTCTCTGCACGTTTTCGCAGTTTAAAATTCCGACTTTTTATACCGAAAATATGCCAATTACTGAGAGAGGCAGTGGGTCACATTTTGCCCAAACCCCCCAGCAGTTTTCAAAATATCCCAAACATCCCAAATTCGACTCCTGAGCCATATTTTGGAGCCAAATTATGGCTCTCTACACGTATTCCCAGTTTGAAATTGCGACTTTTTATACCGAAAATATGCCAATTACTGAAAGCGGCGATGGGTCACATTTTGCCCAAACCCCCTTGTAGTTTTCGAAATATCTCAAACATCTCAAATTCGACTCCTGCAATACAAATAATAAAAATCAATGTGTTTTCATTTGAATTAACTAAAATGTTCCTGATTTTCCGTTTATATTACCGATGGAAGATGTACACGTAAATTCGCTCTAATCCGGCTGAAATGTCGATATATGCAATAAAAACCGAACTTCTCCCCTTTTCAATATCTTACTCAGTATTTTAACGAGAAACAAATAAATGATTGAAAAGGAAGTATTAAAGGTTATTATCTAATGAATTCTGTGTGTGCATCATATTTATCATATATTTATGAATTAATACCAATAAACTGAAAATTCACAAAAACGTAGAAAAACGGCAAAATATTGTCTAATTCGATGATATTTTGTTTAAATCACATTAAGGAAAAGGGGATGATAAACGTCAAAATATTGCTAAATTCGACGCTTTTTTGTACCAACCAGAATGCAAGAAAACCTGCCTAAAATGCAATATTATGCGAAATTCTTAGATTTGAAGGCCAAATCACATATTGTGATTATACATGAAATAGTATCGAAATATTGGTAAAAACGAATATATACGTAATATCAAACTACATGAAAAACGTGAAAAAAGTCACTATTTTACCAAATTTGAAGATTTTAACTTTGAATCATAGAGCAAGGTTTCTTATTATTTAGATCCAAGAAAAGACATATGACAATGTTGTTTCCAATACAAATGATAAAAATCAATGTGTTTTCATTTGAATAAACAAAAATGTTCCTGATTATCCGTTTATATTACCGATGGAAGATGTACAAGAAAACCGCTCTATTCCGGCTGAAACGTCGATATATGCAATAAAAACCGAACTTCTCCCCTTTTCAATATCTTTCTCAGTATTTAAACGCTAAACAAATAAATGATTGAAAAGGAAGTATTAAAGGTTATTTTTAATGAATTCTCTGTGTGCATCATATATATCGTATATTTATGAATTAATACCAATAAACTGAAAATTCACAAAAACGTAGAAAACTTCAAAATATTGTTTAATTCGATGATATTTTGTTTAAATCACATTAAGGAAAAGGGGATGATAACCGTCAAAATATTGCTAAATTCGATGATTTTTCGTACGAAACAAAATGCAAGAAAACCTGCCTAAAATGCAATATTATGCGAAATTCTGAGATTTGAAGGCCAAATCACATATTGTGATTACACATGAAATAGTATCAAAATATTGGTAAAAACGAATATATACGTAATATCAAACTACATGAAAAACGTTAAAAAAGTCACTATTTTACCAAATTTGAAGATTTTAACTTTGAATCATAGAGCAAGGTTTCTTATTATTTAGATCCAAGAAAAGACATATGACAATGTTGTTTCCAATACAAATGATAAAAATCAATGTGTTTTCATTAGAATGAACTAAAATGTTCCTGATTTTCCGTTTATATTACCGATGGAAGATGTACACGTAAAACCGCCCTAATCCGGCTGAAACGTCGATATATGCAATAAAAACCAAACTTCTCACCTTTTCAATATCTTACTCAGAATTTAAAGGAGAAACAAATAAATAAGTATTAGTAAAAGTAAGTATTAAAGGTTATTATCTAATGAATTATGTGTGTGCATCCTATTTATCGTATATATATGAATTAATACCAATAAACTGAAAATTCACAAAAACGTAGAAAAACGGCAAAATATTGTCTAATTCGATGATATTTTGTTTAGATCACATTAAGGAAAAGGGGATGATAAACGTCAAAATATTGCTAAATTCGATGATTTTTCGTACGAAACAAAATGCAAGAAAACCTGCTTAAAATGCAATATTATGCGAAATTCTGAGATTTGAAGGCCAAATCACATATTGTGATAATACATGAAATAGTATCGAAATATTGGTAAAAACGAATATATATACGTAATATCAAACTACATGAAAAACGTGAAAAAAGTCACTATTTTACCATATTTGAGGATTTTAACTTCGAATCATAGAATGAGATTTCCTATTATTTAGATCCAAGAAAAGACATATGACAATATTGTTTCCAATTCAAATGATAAAAATCAATGTATTTTCATTTGAATAAACAAAAATGTTCCTGATTTTCCGTTTATATTACCGATGGAAGATGTAATAGAAAACCGCTCTATTCCGGCTGAAACGTCGATATATGCAATAAAAACCGAACTTCTCCCCTTTTCAATATCTTTCTCAGTATTTTAACGATAAACAAATAAATGATTGAAAAGGAAGTATTAAAGGTTATTATCTAATGAATTCTGTGTGTGCATCATATTTATCGTATATATATGAATTAATACCAATGAACTGAAAATTCACAAAAACGTAGAAAAACGGCAAAATATTGTCTAATTCGATGATATTTTGTTTAAATCACATTAAGGAAAAGGGGATGATAAACGTCAAAATATTGCTAAATTCGATGATTTTTCGTACGAAACAAAATGCAAGAAAACCTGCTTAAAATGCAATATTATGCGAAATTCTGAGATTTGAAGGCCAAATCACATATTGTGATAATACATGAAATAGTATCGAAATATTGGTAAAAACGAACATATATACGTAATATCAAACTACATGAAAAACGTGAAAAAAGTCACTATTTTACCATATTTGAGGATTTTAACTTCGAATCATAGAGTGAGATTTCGTATTATTTAGATCCAAGAAAAGACATATGACAATGTTGTTTCCAATACAAATGATAAAAATCAATGTGTTTTCATTAGATTAGCTATAATGTTCCTGATTATTCGTTTATATAACCGATGGAAGATGTACACGAAAAACCGCTCTATTCCGGCTGAAACGTCGATATATGCAATATAAACCGAACTTCTCCCCTTTTCAATATCTTACTCAGTATTTTAACGAGAAACAAGTAAATGATTGAAAAGGGAGTATTAAAGGTTATTATCTAATGAATTATGAGTGTGCATCATATTTATCGTATATATATGAATTAATACCAATAAACTGAAAATTCACAAAAACGTAGAAAAACGGAAAAATATTGTCTAATTCGATGATATTTTGTTTAAATCACATTAAGGAAAAGGGGATGATAAACGTCAAAATACTGCTAAATTCGGTGATTTTTCGTACGAAACAAAATGCAAGAAAACCTGCTTGAAATGCAATATTATGCGAAATTCTGAGATTTGAAGGCCAAATCACATATTGTGATACTACATGAAATACTATCGAAATATTGGTAAAAACGAATATATATACGTAATATCAAACTACATGAAAAACGTGAACAAAGTCACTATTTTACCAAATTTGAGGATTTTAACTTCGAATCATAGAGTGAGATTTCGTATTATTTAGATCCAAGAAAAGACATATGACAATGTTGTTTCCAATACAAATGATAAAAATCAATGTGTTTTCATTAGAATTAACTAAAATGTTCCTGATTTTCCGCTTATATTACCGATGGAAGATGTACACGTAAAACCGCTCTAATCCGGCTGAAACGTCGATATATGCAATAAAAACCGAACTTCTCCCCTTTTCAATATCTTACTCAGTATTTTAACGAGAAACAAATAAATGATTGAAAAGGAAGTATTAAAGGTTATTATCTAATGAATTATGTGTGTGCATCATATTTATCGTATATTTATGAATTAATACCAATAAACTGAAAATTCACAAAAACGTAGAAAAACCGCAAAATATTGTTTAATTCGATGATATTTTGTTTAAATCACATTAAGGAAAAAAGGATGATAAACGTCAAAATATTGCTAAATTCGATGATTTTTCGTACGAAGCAAAATGCAAGAAAACCTGCTTAAAATGCAATATTATGCGAAATTCTGAGATTTGAAGGCCAAATCACATATTGTGATAATACATGAAATAGTATCGAAATATTGGTAAAAACGAATATATGTACGTAATATCAAACTACATGAAAAACGTGAAAAAAGTCACTATTTTACCATATTTGAGGATTTTCACTTCGAATCATAGAGTGAGATTTCCTATTATTTAGATCCAAGAAAAGACATATGACAATGTTATTTCCAATACAAATGATAAAAATCAATGTGTTTTCATTAGATTAACTAAAATGTTCCTGATATTCGGTTTATATTACCGATGGAAGATAAACACGTAAAACCGCTCTATTCCGGCTGAAACGTCGATATATGCAATAAAAACCGAACTTCTCCCCTTTTCAATATCTTTCTCAATATTTTAACGATAAACAAATAAATGATTGAAAAGGAAGTATTAAAGGTTATTATCTAATGAATTCTGTGTGTGCATCATATATATCGTATATATATGAATTAATACCAATGAACTGAAAATTCACAAAAACGTAGAAAAACGGCAAAATATTGTCTAATTCGATGATATTTTGTTTAAATCACATTAAGGAAAAGGGGATGATAAACGTCAAAATATTGCTAAATTCGATAATTTTTCGTACGAAACAAAATGCAAGAAAACCTGCTTAAAATGCAATATTATGCGAAATTCTGAGATTTGAAGGCCAAATCACATATTGTGATAATACATGAAATAGTATCGAAATATTGGTAAAAACGAACATATATACGTAATATCAAACTACATGAAAAACGTGAAAAAAGTCACTATTTTACCATATTTGAGGATTTTAACTTCGAATCATAGAGTGAGATTTCGTATTATTTAGATCCAAGAAAAGACATATGACAATGTTGTTTCCAATACAAATGATAAAAATCAATGTGTTTTCATTAGATTAGCTATAATGTTCCTGATTATTCGTTTATATAACCGATGGAAGATGTACACGAAAAACCGCTCTATTCCGGCTGAAACGTCGATATATGCAATATAAACCGAACTTCTCCCCTTTTCAATATCTTACTCAGTATTTTAACGAGAAACAAGTAAATGATTGAAAAGGGAGTATTAAAGGTTATTATCTAATGAATTATGAGTGTGCATCATATTTATCGTATATATATGAATTAATACCAATAAACTGAAAATTCACAAAAACGTAGAAAAACGGCAAAATATTGTCTAATTCGATGATATTTTGTTTAAATCACATTAAGGAAAAGGGGATGATAAACGTCAAAATAGTGCTAAATTCGGTGATTTTTCGTACGAAACAAAATGCAAGAAAACCTGCTTGAAATGCAGGTTTCGCATATTATGCGAAATTCTGAGATTTGAAGGCCAAATCACATATTGTGATACTACATGAAATACTATCGAAATATTGGTAAAAACGAATATATATACGTAATATCAAACTACATGAAAAACCTGAAAATGTCACTATTTTACCAAATTTGAGGATTTTAACTTCGAATCATAGAGCGAGGTTTCGTATTATTTAGATCCAAGAAAAGACATATGACAATGTTGTTTCCAATGCAAATGATAAGAATCAATGTGTTTTCATTAGAATTAACTAAAATGTTCCTCATTTTCCGTTTATATTACCGATGGAAGATGTACAAGAAAACCGCTCTATTCCGGCTGAAACGTCTATATATGCAATAAAAACCGAACTTCTCCCCTTTTCAATATCTTACTCAGTATTTTAACGATAAACAAATAAATGATTGAAAAGGAAGTATTTAAGGTTATTATCTAATGAATTTTGTGTGTGCATCATATTTATCTTATATTTATGAATTAATACCAATAAACTGAAAATTCACAAAAACGTAGAAAAACGGCAAAATATTGTCTAATTCGATGATATTTTGTTTAAATCACATTAAGGAAAAGGAGATGATAGACGTCAAAATATTGCTAAATTAGATGATTTTTCGTACGAAACAAAATGCAAGAAAACCTGCTTAAAATGCAATATTATGCGAAATTCTGAGATTTGAAGGCCAAATCACATATTGTGATACTACATGAAATAGTATCGAAATATTGGTTAAAACGAATATATATACGTAATATCAAACTACATGAAAAACATGAAAAAAGTCACTATTTTACCATATTAGAGGATTTTCACTTCGAATCATAGAGCGAGATTTCCTATTATTTAGATCCAAGAAAAGAGATATGACAATGTTGTTTCCAATACAAATGATAAAAATCAATGTGTTTTCATTAGAATTAACTAAAATGTTCCTGATTTTCCGTTTATATTACCGATGGAAGATGTACACGTAAAACCGCTCTAATCCGGCTGAAACGTCGATATATGCAATAAAAACCGAACTTCTCCCCTTTTCAATATCTTACTCAGTATTTAAACGAGAAACAAATAAATGATTGAAAAGGGAGTATTAAAGGTTATTATCTAATGAATTATGTGTGTGCATCATATTTATCGTATATATATGAATTAATACCAATAAACTGAAAATTCACAAAAACGTAGAAAAACGTCAAAATATTGTCTAATTCGATGATATTTTGTTTAAATCAAATTAAGGAAATGGGGATGATAAACGTCAAAATATTGCTAAGATCGATGATTTTTCGTACGAAACAAAATGCAAGAAAACCTGCTTAAAATGCAATATTATGCGAAATTCTGAGATTTGAAGGACAAATCACATATTGTGATACTACATGAAATAGTATCGAAATATTGGTAAAAACGAATATATATACGTAATATGAAACTACATGAAAAACGTGAAAAAAAATCACTATTTTACCAAATTTGAGGATTTTAACTTCGAATCATAGAGCAAGGTTTCGTATTATTTAGATCCAAGAAAAGACATATGACAATGTTGTTTCCAATACAAATGATAAAAATCAATGTGTTTTCATTTGAATAAACAAAAATGTTCCTGATTATCCGTTTATATTACCGATGGAAGATGTACAAGAAAAGCGCTCTATTCCGGCTAAACGTCGATATATGCAATAAAAACCGAACTTCTCCCCTTTTCAATATCTTTCTCAGTATTTAAATGATAAACAAATAAATGATTGAAAAGTAAGTATTAAAGGTTATTATCTAATGAATTATGTGTGTGCATCATATTTATCGTATATATATGAATTAATACAAATAAACTGAAAATTCACAAAAACGTAGAAAAACGGCAAAATATTGTCTAATTCGATGATATTTTGTTTAAATCACATTAAGAAAAAGGGGATGATAAACGTCAAAATATTGCTAAATTCGATGATTTTTCGTACGAAACAAAATGCAAGAAAACCTGCTTAAAATGCAATATTATGCGAAATTCTGAGATTTGAAGGCCAAATCACATATTGTGATACTACATGAAATAGTATCGAAATATTAATAAAAACGAATATATATACGTAATATCAAACTACATGAAAAACATGAAAAAAAACACTATTTTACCATATTAGAGGATTTTCACTTCGAATCATAGAGCCAGATTTCCTATTATTTAGATCCATGAAAAGAGATATGACAATGTTATTTCCAATACAAATGATAAAAATCAATGTGTTTTCATTAGATTAACTAAAATGTTCCTGATTTTCCGTTTATATTACCGATGGAAGATATACACGTAAAACTGCTCTATTCCGGCTGAAACGTCGATATATGCAATAAAAACCGAACTTCTCCCCTTTTCAATATCTTACTCAGTATTTTAACGAGAAACAAGTAAATGATTGAAAAGGGAGTATTAAAGGTTATTATCTAATGAATTATGACCAATAAACTGAAAATTCACAAAAACGTAGAAAAACGGCAAAATATTGTCTAATTCGATGATATTTTGTTTAAATCACATTAAGGAAAAGGGGATGATAAACGTCAAAATATTGCTAAATTCGATGATTTTTCGTACGAAACAAAATGCAAGAAAACCGGCTTAAAATGCAATATTAAGCGAAATTCTGAGATTTGAAGGCCAAATCACATATTGTGATAATACATGAAATTGTATCGAAATATTGGTAATAACGAATATATATACGTAATATCAAACTACATGAAAAACGTGAAAAAAGTCACTATTTTACCATATTTGAGGATTTTAACTTCGAATCATAGAGTGAGATTTCGTATTATTTAGATCCAAGAAAAGACATATGACAATGTTGTTTCCAATACAAATGATAAAACTCAATGTGTTTTCATTAGATTACCTAAAATGTTCCTGATTTTCCGTTTATATTACCGATGGAAGATGTACACGTAAAACCGCTCTATTCCGGCTGAAACGTCGATATATGCAATAAAAACCGAACTTCTCCCTTTTTCAATATCTTACTCAGTATTTTAACGAGAAACAAGTAAATGATTGAAAAGGGAGTATTAAAGGTTATTATCTAATGAATAATGAGTGTGCATCATATTTATCGTATATATATGAATTAATACCAATAAACTGAAAATTCACAAAAACGTAGAAAAACGGCAAAATATTGTCTAATTCGATGATATTTTGTTTAAATCACATTAAGGAAAAGGGGATGATAAACGTCAAAATACTGCTAAATTCGGTGATTTTTTGTACGAAACAAAATGCAAGAAAACCTGCTTGAAATGCAGTATTATGCGAAATTCTGAGATTTGAAGGCCAAATCACATATTGTGATACTACATGAAATACTATCGAAATATTGGTAAAAACGAATATATATACGTAATATCAAACTACATGAAAAACCTGAAAAAAGTCACTATTTTACCAAATTTGAGGATTTTAACTTCGAATCATAGAGCGAGGTTTCGTATTATTTAGATCCAAGAAAAGACATATGACAATGTTGTTTCCAATGCAAATGATAAGAATCAATGTGTTTTCATTAGAATTAACTAAAATGTTCCTCATTTTCCGTTTATATTACCCATGGAAGATGTACAAGAAAACCGCTCTATTCCGGCTGAAACGTCGATATATGCAATAAAAACCGAACTTCTCCCCTTTTCAATATCTTACACAGTATTTTAACGATAAACAAATAAATGATTGAAAAGGAAGTATTAAAGGTTATTATCTAATGAATTCTGTGTGTGCATCATATATATCGTATATTTATGAATTAATACCAATAAACTGAAAATTCACATAAACGTAGAAAAACGGCAAAATATTGTCTAATTCGATGATATTTTGTTTAAATCACATTAAGGAAAAGGGGATGATAAACGTCAAAATATTGCTAAATTAGATGATTTTTCGTACAAAACAAAATGCAAGAAAACCTGCTTAAAATGCAATATTATGCGAAATTCTGAGATTTGAAGGCCAAATCACATATTGTGATACTACATGAAATAGTATCGAAATATTGGTAAAAACGAATATATATACGTAATATACATGAAAAACATGAAAAAAATTACTATTTTACCATATTAGAGGATTTTCACTTCGAATCATAGAGCGAGATTTCCTATTATTTAGATCCATGAAAAGAGATATGACAATGTTGTTTCCAATACAAATGATAAAAATCAATGTGTTTTCATTAGATTAACTAAAATGTTCCTGATTTTCCGTTTATATTACCGATGGAAGATGTACACGTAAAACGGCTCTATTCCGGCTGAAACGTCGATATATGCAATAAAAACCGAACTTCTCCCCTTTTCAATATCTTTCTCAGTATTTAAACGATAAACAAATAAATGATTGAAAAGCAAGTATTAAAGGTTATTATCTAATGCATTCTGTGTGTGCATCATATTTATCGTATATTTATGAATTAATACCAATAAACTGAAATTTCACAAAAACGTAGAAAACTTCAAAATATTGTTTAATTCGATGATATTTTGTTTAAATCACATTAAGGAAAAGGGGATGATAAACGTCAAAATATTGCTAAATTCGATGATTTTTCGAACGAAACAAAATGCAAGAAAACCTGCTTAAAATGCAATATTATGCGAAATTCTGAGATTTGAAGGACAAATCACATATTGTGATAATACATGAAATAGTATCGAAATATTGGTACAAACGAATATATACGTAATATCAAACTACATGAAAAACGTGAAAAAAGTCACTATTTTACCAAATTTGAGGATTTTAACTTCGAATCATAGAGTGAGATTTCGTATTATTTAGATCCAAGAAAAGACATATGACAATGTTGTTTCCAATACAAATGATAAAAATCAATGTGTTTTCATTAGAATTAACTAAAATGTTGCTGATTTTCCGCTTATATTACCGATGGAAGATGTACACGTAAAACCGCTCTATTCCGGCTGAAACGTCGATATATGCAATAAAAACCGAACTTCTCCCCTTTTCAATATCTTACTCAGTATTTTAACGAGAATCAAATAAATGATTGAAAAGGAAGTATTAAAGGTTATTATCTAATGAATTATGTGTGTGCATCATATTTATCGTATATTTATGAATCAATACCAATAAACTGAAAATTCACAAAAACGTAAAAAACCGCAAAATATTGTCTAATTCGATGATATTTTGTTTAAATCACATTAAGGAAAAGGGGATGATAAACGTCAAAATATTGCTAAATTCGATGATTTTTCGTACGAAGCAAAATGCAAGAAAACCTGCTTAAAATGCAATATTATGCGAAATTCTGAGATTTGAAGGCCAAATCACATATTGTGATAATACATGAAATAGTATCGAAATATTGGTAAAAACGAATACGTAATATCAAACTACATGAAAAACGTGAAAAAAAAATCACTATTTTACCAAATTTGAGGATTTTAACTTCGAATCATAGAGCAAGGTTTCGTATTATTTAGATCCAAGAAAAGACATATGACAATGTTGTTTCCAATACAAATGATAAAAATCAATGTGTTTTCATTTGAATAAACAAAAATGTTCCTGATTATCCGTTTATATTACCGATGGAAGACGTACAAGAAAACCGCTCTATTCCGGCTGAAACGTCGATATATGCAATAAAAACCGAACTTCTCCCCTTTTCAATATCTTTCTCAGTATTTAAACGATAAACAAATAAATGATTGAAAAGGAAGTATTAAAGGTTATTATCTAATGAATTCTGTGTGTGCATCATATTTATCGTATATTTATGAATTAATACCAATAAACTGAAAATTCACAAAAACGTAGAAAACTTCAAAATATTGTCTAATTCGATGATATTTTGTTTAAATCACATTAAGGAAAAGGGGATGATAAACGTCAAAATATTGCTAAATTCGATGATTTTTCGTACGAAACAAAATGCAAGAAAACCTGCTTAAAATGCAATATTATGCGAAATTCTGAGATTTGAAGGCCAAATCACATATTGTGATAATACATGAAATAGTATCGAAATATTGGTAAAAACGAACATATATACGTAATATCAAACTACATGAAAAACGTGAAAAAAGTCACTATTTTACCATATTTGAGGATTTTAACTTCGAATCATAGAGTGAAATTTCGTATTATTTAGATCCAAGAAAAGACATATGACAATGTTGTTTCCAATACAAATGATAAAAATCAATGTGTTTTCATTAGATTAGCTATAATATTCCTGATTATTCGTTTATATAACCGATGGAAGATGTACACGAAAAACCGCTCTATTCCGGCTGAAACGTCGATATATGCAATATAAACCGAACTTCTCCCCTTTTCAATATCTTACTCAGTATTTTAACGAGAAACAAGTAAATGATTGAAAAGGGAGTATTAAAGGTTATTATCTAATGAATTATGAGTGTGCATCATATTTATCGTATATATATGAATTAATACCAATAAACTGAAAATTCACAAAAACGTAGAAAAACGGCAAAATATTGTCTAATTCGATGATATTTTGTTTAAATCACATTAAGGAAAAGGGGATGATAAACGTCAAAATAGTGCTAAATTCGGTGATTTTTCGTACGAAACAAAATGCAAGAAAACCTGCTTGAAATGCAGGTTTCGCATATTATGCGAAATTCTGAGATTTGAAGGCCAAATCACATATTGTGATACTACATGAAATACTATCGAAATATTGGTAAAAACGAATATATATACGTAATATCAAACTACATGAAAAACCTGAAAATGTCACTATTTTACCAAATTTGAGGATTTTAACTTCGAATCATAGAGCGAGGTTTCGTATTATTTAGATCCAAGAAAAGACATATGACAATGTTGTTTCCAATGCAAATGATAAGAATCAATGTGTTTTCATTAGAATTAACTAAAATGTTCCTCATTTTCCGTTTATATTACCGATGGAAGATGTACAAGAAAACCGCTCTATTCCGGCTGAAACGTCTATATATGCAATAAAAACCGAACTTCTCCCCTTTTCAATATCTTACTCAGTATTTTAACGATAAACAAATAAATGATTGAAAAGGAAGTATTTAAGGTTATTATCTAATGAATTTTGTGTGTGCATCATATTTATCTTATATTTATGAATTAATACCAATAAACTGAAAATTCACAAAAACGTAGAAAAACGGCAAAATATTGTCTAATTCGATGATATTTTGTTTAAATCACATTAAGGAAAAGGAGATGATAGACGTCAAAATATTGCTAAATTAGATGATTTTTCGTACGAAACAAAATGCAAGAAAACCTGCTTAAAATGCAATATTATGCGAAATTCTGAGATTTGAAGGCCAAATCACATATTGTGATACTACATGAAATAGTATCGAAATATTGGTTAAAACGAATATATATACGTAATATCAAACTACATGAAAAACATGAAAAAAGTCACTATTTTACCATATTAGAGGATTTTCACTTCGAATCATAGAGCGAGATTTCCTATTATTTAGATCCAAGAAAAGAGATATGACAATGTTGTTTCCAATACAAATGATAAAAATCAATGTGTTTTCATTAGAATTAACTAAAATGTTCCTGATTTTCCGTTTATATTACCGATGGAAGATGTACACGTAAAACCGCTCTAATCCGGCTGAAACGTCGATATATGCAATAAAAACCGAACTTCTCCCCTTTTCAATATCTTACTCAGTATTTAAACGAGAAACAAATAAATGATTGAAAAGGGAGTATTAAAGGTTATTATCTAATGAATTATGTGTGTGCATCATATTTATCGTATATATATGAATTAATACCAATAAACTGAAAATTCACAAAAACGTAGAAAAACGTCAAAATATTGTCTAATTCGATGATATTTTGTTTAAATCAAATTAAGGAAATGGGGATGATAAACGTCAAAATATTGCTAAGATCGATGATTTTTCGTACGAAACAAAATGCAAGAAAACCTGCTTAAAATGCAATATTATGCGAAATTCTGAGATTTGAAGGACAAATCACATATTGTGATACTACATGAAATAGTATCGAAATATTGGTAAAAACGAATATATATACGTAATATGAAACTACATGAAAAACGTGAAAAAAAATCACTATTTTACCAAATTTGAGGATTTTAACTTCGAATCATAGAGCAAGGTTTCGTATTATTTAGATCCAAGAAAAGACATATGACAATGTTGTTTCCAATACAAATGATAAAAATCAATGTGTTTTCATTTGAATAAACAAAAATGTTCCTGATTATCCGTTTATATTACCGATGGAAGATGTACAAGAAAAGCGCTCTATTCCGGCTAAACGTCGATATATGCAATAAAAACCGAACTTCTCCCCTTTTCAATATCTTTCTCAGTATTTAAATGATAAACAAATAAATGATTGAAAAGTAAGTATTAAAGGTTATTATCTAATGAATTATGTGTGTGCATCATATTTATCGTATATGTATGAATTAATACAAATAAACTGAAAATTCACAAAAACGTAGAAAAACGGCAAAATATTGTCTAATTCGATGATATTTTGTTTAAATCACATTAAGAAAAAGGGGATGATAAACGTCAAAATATTGCTAAATTCGATGATTTTTCGTACGAAACAAAATGCAAGAAAACCTGCTTAAAATGCAATATTATGCGAAATTCTGAGATTTGAAGGCCAAATCACATATTGTGATACTACATGAAATAGTATCGAAATATTAATAAAAACGAATATATATACGTAATATCAAACTACATGAAAAACATGAAAAAAAACACTATTTTACCATATTAGAGGATTTTCACTTCGAATCATAGAGCCAGATTTCCTATTATTTAGATCCATGAAAAGAGATATGACAATGTTATTTCCAATACAAATGATAAAAATCAATGTGTTTTCATTAGATTAACTAAAATGTTCCTGATTTTCCGTTTATATTACCGATGGAAGATATACACGTAAAACTGCTCTATTCCGGCTGAAACGTCGATATATGCAATAAAAACCGAACTTCTCCCCTTTTCAATATCTTACTCAGTATTTTAACGAGAAACAAGTAAATGATTGAAAAGGGAGTATTAAAGGTTATTATCTAATGAATTATGACCAATAAACTGAAAATTCACAAAAACGTAGAAAAACGGCAAAATATTGTCTAATTCGATGATATTTTGTTTAAATCACATTAAGGAAAAGGGGATGATAAACGTCAAAATATTGCTAAATTCGATGATTTTTCGTACGAAACAAAATGCAAGAAAACCGGCTTAAAATGCAATATTAAGCGAAATTCTGAGATTTGAAGGCCAAATCACATATTGTGATAATACATGAAATTGTATCGAAATATTGGTAAAAACGAATATATATACGTAATATCAAACTACATGAAAAACGTGAAAAAAGTCACTATTTTACCATATTTGAGGATTTTAACTTCGAATCATAGAGTGAGATTTCGTATTATTTAGATCCAAGAAAAGACATATGACAATGTTGTTTCCAATACAAATGATAAAACTCAATGTGTTTTCATTAGATTACCTAAAATGTTCCTGATTTTCCGTTTATATTACCGATGGAAGATGTACACGTAAAACCGCTCTATTCCGGCTGAAACGTCGATATATGCAATAAAAACCGAACTTCTCCCTTTTTCAATATCTTACTCAGTATTTTAACGAGAAACAAGTAAATGATTGAAAAGGGAGTATTAAAGGTTATTATCTAATGAATAATGAGTGTGCATCATATTTATCGTATATATATGAATTAATACCAATAAACTGAAAATTCACAAAAACGTAGAAAAACGGCAAAATATTGTCTAATTCGATGATATTTTGTTTAAATCACATTAAGGAAAAGGGGATGATAAACGTCAAAATACTGCTAAATTCGGTGATTTTTTGTACGAAACAAAATGCAAGAAAACCTGCTTGAAATGCAGTATTATGCGAAATTCTGAGATTTGAAGGCCAAATCACATATTGTGATACTACATGAAATACTATCGAAATATTGGTAAAAACGAATATATATACGTAATATCAAACTACATGAAAAACCTGAAAAAAGTCACTATTTTACCAAATTTGAGGATTTTAACTTCGAATCATAGAGCGAGGTTTCGTATTATTTAGATCCAAGAAAAGACATATGACAATGTTGTTTCCAATGCAAATGATAAGAATCAATGTGTTTTCATTAGAATTAACTAAAATGTTCCTCATTTTCCGTTTATATTACCCATGGAAGATGTACAAGAAAACCGCTCTATTCCGGCTGAAACGTCGATATATGCAATAAAAACCGAACTTCTCCCCTTTTCAATATCTTACACAGTATTTTAACGATAAACAAATAAATGATTGAAAAGGAAGTATTAAAGGTTATTATCTAATGAATTCTGTGTGTGCATCATATATATCGTATATTTATGAATTAATACCAATAAACTGAAAATTCACATAAACGTAGAAAAACGGCAAAATATTGTCTAATTCGATGATATTTTGTTTAAATCACATTAAGGAAAAGGGGATGATAAACGTCAAAATATTGCTAAATTAGATGATTTTTCGTACAAAACAAAATGCAAGAAAACCTGCTTAAAATGCAATATTATGCGAAATTCTGAGATTTGAAGGCCAAATCACATATTGTGATACTACATGAAATAGTATCGAAATATTGGTAAAAACGAATATATATACGTAATATACATGAAAAACATGAAAAAAATTACTATTTTACCATATTAGAGGATTTTCACTTCGAATCATAGAGCGAGATTTCCTATTATTTAGATCCATGAAAAGAGATATGACAATGTTGTTTCCAATACAAATGATAAAAATCAATGTGTTTTCATTAGATTAACTAAAATGTTCCTGATTTTCCGTTTATATTACCGATGGAAGATGTACACGTAAAACGGCTCTATTCCGGCTGAAACGTCGATATATGCAATAAAAACCGAACTTCTCCCCTTTTCAATATCTTTCTCAGTATTTAAACGATAAACAAATAAATGATTGAAAAGCAAGTATTAAAGGTTATTATCTAATGCATTCTGTGTGTGCATCATATTTATCGTATATTTATGAATTAATACCAATAAACTGAAATTTCACAAAAACGTAGAAAACTTCAAAATATTGTTTAATTCGATGATATTTTGTTTAAATCACATTAAGGAAAAGGGGATGATAAACGTCAAAATATTGCTAAATTCGATGATTTTTCGAACGAAACAAAATGCAAGAAAACCTGCTTAAAATGCAATATTATGCGAAATTCTGAGATTTGAAGGACAAATCACATATTGTGATAATACATGAAATAGTATCGAAATATTGGTACAAACGAATATATACGTAATATCAAACTACATGAAAAACGTGAAAAAAGTCACTATTTTACCAAATTTGAGGATTTTAACTTCGAATCATAGAGTGAGATTTCGTATTATTTAGATCCAAGAAAAGACATATGACAATGTTGTTTCCAATACAAATGATAAAAATCAATGTGTTTTCATTAGAATTAACTAAAATGTTGCTGATTTTCCGCTTATATTACCGATGGAAGATGTACACGTAAAACCGCTCTATTCCGGCTGAAACGTCGATATATGCAATAAAAACCGAACTTCTCCCCTTTTCAATATCTTACTCAGTATTTTAACGAGAATCAAATAAATGATTGAAAAGGAAGTATTAAAGGTTATTATCTAATGAATTATGTGTGTGCATCATATTTATCGTATATTTATGAATCAATACCAATAAACTGAAAATTCACAAAAACGTAAAAAACCGCAAAATATTGTCTAATTCGATGATATTTTGTTTAAATCACATTAAGGAAAAGGGGATGATAAACGTCAAAATATTGCTAAATTCGATGATTTTTCGTACGAAGCAAAATGCAAGAAAACCTGCTTAAAATGCAATATTATGCGAAATTCTGAGATTTGAAGGCCAAATCACATATTGTGATAATACATGAAATAGTATCGAAATATTGGTAAAAACGAATACGTAATATCAAACTACATGAAAAACGTGAAAAAAAAATCACTATTTTACCAAATTTGAGGATTTTAACTTCGAATCATAGAGCAAGGTTTCGTATTATTTAGATCCAAGAAAAGACATATGACAATGTTGTTTCCAATACAAATGATAAAAATCAATGTGTTTTCATTTGAATAAACAAAAATGTTCCTGATTATCCGTTTATATTACCGATGGAAGACGTACAAGAAAACCGCTCTATTCCGGCTGAAACGTCGATATATGCAATAAAAACCGAACTTCTCCCCTTTTCAATATCTTTCTCAGTATTTAAACGATAAACAAATAAATGATTGAAAAGGAAGTATTAAAGGTTATTATCTAATGAATTCTGTGTGTGCATCATATTTATCGTATATTTATGAATTAATACCAATAAACTGAAAATTCACAAAAACGTAGAAAACTTCAAAATATTGTCTAATTCGATGATATTTTGTTTAAATCACATTAAGGAAAAGGGGATGATAAACGTCAAAATATTGCTAAATTCGATGATTTTTCGTACGAAACAAAATGCAAGAAAACCTGCTTAAAATGCAATATTATGCGAAATTCTGAGATTTGAAGGCCAAATCACATATTGTGATAATACATGAAATAGTATCGAAATATTGGTAAAAACGAATATATACGTAATATCAAACTACATGAAAAACGTGAAAAAAGTCACTATTTTACCATATTTGAGGATTTTCACTTCGAATCATAGAGTTAGATTTCCTATTATTTAGATCCAAGAAAAGACATATGACAATGTTGTTTCCAATACAAATGATAAAAATCAATGTGTTTTCATTTGAATTAACTAAAATGTTCCTGATTTTCCGTTTATATTACCGATGGAAGATGTACACGTAAAACCGCTCTAATCCGGCTGAAATGTCGATATATGCAATAAAAACCGAACTTCTCCCCTTTTCAATATCTTACTCAGTATTTTAACGAGAAACAAATAAATGATTGAAAAGTAAGTATTAAAGGTTATTATCTAATGAATTATGTGTGTGCATCATATTTATCGTATATATATGAATTAATACAAATAAACTGAAAATTCACAAAAACGTAGAAAAACGGCAAAATATTGTCTAATTCGATGATATTTTGTTTAAATCACATTAAGAAAAAGGGGATGATAATCGTCAAAATATTGCTAAATTCGATGATTTTTCGTACGAAAGAAAAAGCAATAACCTGCTTAAAATGCAATATTATGCGAAATTCTGAGATTTGAAGGCCAAATCACATATTGTGATAATACATGAAATAGTATCGAAATATTGGTAAAAACGAATATATATACGTAATATCAAACTACATGAAAAACATGAATAAAGTCACTATTTTACCATATTTGAGGATTTTACCTTCGAATCATAGAGTGAGATTTCGTATTATTTAGATCCAAGAAAAGACATATGACAATATTGTTTCCAATTCAAATGATAAAAATCAATGTATTTTCATTTGAATAAACAAAAATGTTCCTGATTTTCCGTTTATATTTTCGATGGAAGATGTACTAGAAAACCGCTCTATTCCGGCTGAAACGTCGATATATGCAATAAAAACCGAACTTGTCCCCTTTTCAATATCTTTCTCAGTATTTTAACGATAAACAAATAAATGATTGAAAAGGAAGTATTAAAGGTTATTATCTAATATATTCTGTGTGTGCATCATATTTATCGTATATTTATGAATTAATACCAATAAACTGAAAATTCACAAAAACGTAGAAAAACGGCAAAATATTGTCTAATTCGATGATATTTTGTTTAAATCACATTAAGGAAAAGGGGATGATAAACGTCAAAATATTGCTAAATTCGATGATTTTTCGTACGAAACAAAATGCTAGAAATCCGGCTTAAAATGCAATATTATGCGAAATTCTGAGATTTGAAGGCCAAATCACATATTGTGATACTACATGAAATAGTATCAAAATATTAGTAAAAACGAATATATATATACGTAATATCAAACTACATGAAAAACGTGAAAAAAGTCACCATTTTACCAAATTTGAAGATTTTAACATTGAATCATAGAGCAAGGTTTCTTATTATTTAGATCCAAGAAAAGACATATGACAATGTTGTTTCCAATACAAATGATAAAAATCAATGTGTTTTCATTAGAATGAACTAAAATGTTCCTGATTTTCCGTTTATATTACCGATGGAAGATGTACACGTAAAACCGCCCTAATCCGGCTGAAACGTCGATATATGCAATAAAAACCGAACTTCTCACCTTTTCAATATCTTACTCAGTATTTAAACGAGAAACAAATAAATAAGTATTAGTAAAAGTAAGTATTAAAGGTTATTATCTAATGAATTATGTGTGTGCATCATATTTATCGTATATATATGAATTAATACCAATAAAATGAAAATTCACAAAAACGTAGAAAAACGGCAAAATATTGTCTAATTCGATGATATTTTGTTTAAATCACATTAAGGAAAAGGGGATGATAAACGTCAAAATATTGCTAAATTCGATGATTTTTCGTACGAAACAAAATGCAAGAAAACCGGCTTAAAATGCAATATTAAGCGAAATTCTGAGATTTGAAGGCGAAATCACATATTGTGATAATACATGAAATTGTATCGAAATATTGGTAAAAACGAATATATATACGTAATATCAAACTACATGAAAAACGTGAAAAAAGTCACTATTTTACCATATTTGAGGATTTTAACTTCGAATCATAGAGTGAGATTTCGTATTATTTAGATCCAAGAAAAGACATATGACAATGTTGTTTCCAATACAAATGATAAAACTCAATGTGTTTTCATTAGAATTAACCTAAAATGTTCCTGATTTTCCGTTTATATTACCGATGGAAGATGTACACGTAAAACCGCTCTATTCCGGCTGAAACGTCGATATATGCAATAAAAACCGAACTTCTCCCTTTTTCAATATCTTACTCAGTATTTTAACGATAAACAAGTAAATGATTGAAAAGGGAAGTATTAAAGGTTATTATCTAATGAATATGATGTGTGCATCATATTTATCGTATATATATGAATTAATACCAATAAACTGAAAATTCACAAAAACGTAGAAAAACGGCAAAATATTGTCTAATTCGATGATATTTTGTTTAAATCACATTAAGGAAAAGGGGATGATAAACGTCAAAATACTGCTAAATTCGGTGATTTTTTGTACGAAACAAAATGCAAGAAAACCTGCTTGAAATGCAGTATTATGCGAAATTCTGAGATTTGAAGGCCAAATCACATATTGTGATACTACATGAAATACTATCGAAATATTGGTAAAAACGAATATATATACGTAATATCAAACTACATGAAAAACCTGAAAAAAGTCACTATTTTACCAAATTTGAGGATTTTAACTTCGAATCATAGAGCGAGGTTTCGTATTATTTAGATCCAAGAAAAGACATATGACAATGTTGTTTCCAATGCAAATGATAAGAATCAATGTGTTTTCATTAGAATTAACTAAAATGTTCCTCATTTTCCGTTTATATTACCCATGGAAGATGAACAAGAAAACCGCTCTATTCCGGCTGAAACGTCGATATATGCAATAAAAACCGAACTTCTCCCCTTTTCAATATCTTACACAGTATTTTAACGATAAACAAATAAATGATTGAAAAGGAAGTATTAAAGGTTATTATCTAATGAATTCTGTGTGTGCATCATATATATCGTATATTTATGAATTAATACCAATAAACTGAAAATTCACATAAACGTAGAAAAACGGCAAAATATTGTCTAATTCGATGATATTTTGTTTAAATCACATTAAGGAAAAGGGGATGATAAACGTCAAAATATTGCTAAATTAGATGATTTTTCGTACAAAACAAAATGCAAGAAAACCTGCTTAAAATGCAATATTATGCGAAATTCTGAGATTTGAAGGCCAAATCACATATTGTGATACTACATGAAATAGTATCGAAATATTGGTAAAAACGAATATATATACGTAATATCAAACTACATGAAAAACATGAAAAAAATCAGTTATTTTACCATATTAGAGGATTTTCACTTCGAATCATAGAGCGAGATTTCCTATTATTTAGATCCAAGAAAAGAGATATGACAATGTTGTTTCCAATACAAATGATAAAAATCAATGTGTTTTCATTAGAAATAACTAAAATGTTCCTGATTTTCCGTTTATATTACCGATGGAAGATGTACACGTAAAACCGCTCTATTCCGGCTGAAACGTCGATATATGCAATAAAAACCGAACTTCTCCCCTTTTCAATATCTTACTCAGTATTTTAACGAGAAACAAGTAAATGATTGAAAAGGGAGTATTAAAGGTTATTATCTAATGAATTATGAGTGTGCATCATATTTATCGTATATATATGAATTAATACCAATAAACTGAAAATTCACAAAAACGTAGAAAAACGGCAAAATATTGTCTAATTCGATGATATTTTGTTTAAATCACATTAAGGAAAAGGGGATGATAAACGTCAAAATACTGTTAAATTCGGTGATTTTTTGTACGAAACAAAATGCAAGAAAACCTACTTGAAATGCAATATTATGCGAAATTCTGAGATTTGAAGGCCAAATCACATATTGTGATACTACATGAAATACTATCGAAATATTGGTAAAAACGAATATATATACGTAATATCAAACTACATGAAAAACCTGAAAAAAGTCACTATTTTACCAAATTTGAGGATTTTAACTTCGAATCATAGAGCAAGGTTTCGTATTATTTAGATCCAAGAAAAGACATATGACAATGTTGTTTCCAATGCAAATGATGGGAATCAATGTGTTTTCATTAGAATTAACTAAAATGTTCCTCATTTTCCGTTTATATTACCGATGGAAGATGTACAAGAAAACCGCTCTATTCCGGCTGAAACGTCGATATATGCAATAAAAACCGAACTTCTCCCCTTTTCAATATCTTACACAGTATTTTAACGATAAACAAATAAATGATTGAAAAGGAAGTATTAAAGGTTATTATCTAATGAATTCTGTGTGTGCATCATATATATCGTACATTTATGAATTAATACCAATAAACTGAAAATCCACATAAACGTAGAAAAACGGCAAAATATTGTCTAATTCGATGATATTTTGTTTAAATCACATTAAGGAAAAGGGGATGATAAACGTCAAAATATTGCTAAATTCGATGATTTTTCGTACGAAACAAAATGCAAGAAAACCTGCTTAAAATGCAATATTATGCGAAATTCTGAGATTTGAAGGCCAAATCACATATTGTGATAATACATGAAATAGTATCGAAATATTGGTAAAAACGAATATATATACGTAATATCAAACTACATGAAAAACGTGAAAAAAGTAACTATTTTACCATATTTGAGGATTTTAACTTCGAATCATAAAGTGAGATTTCCTATTATTTAGATCCAAGAAAAGACATATGACAATATTGTTTCCAATTCAAATGATAAAAATCAATGTATTTTCATTTGAATAAACAAAAATGTTCCTGATTTTCCGTTTATATTACCGATGGAAGATGTACTAGAAAACCGCTCTATTCCGGCTGAAACGTCGATATACGCAATAAAAACCGAACTTCTCCCCTTTTCATTATCTTTCTCAGTATTTTAACGATAAACAAATAAATGATTGAAAAGGAAGTATTAAAGGTTATTATCTAATGAATTCTGTGTGTGCATCATATTTATCGTATATATATGAATTAATACATATAAACTGAAAATTCACAAAAACGTAGAAAAACGGCAAAATATTGTCTAATTCGATGATATTTTGTTTAAATCACATTAAGAAAAAGGGGATGATAAACGTCAAAATATTGCTAAATTCGATGATTTTTCGCACGAAACAAAATGCAAGAAAACCTGCTTAAAATGCAATATTATGCGAAATTCTGAGATTTGAAGGCCAAATCACATATTGTGATACTACATGAAATAGTATCAAAATATTAGTAAAAACGAATATATATACGTAATATCAAACTACATGAAAAACGTGAAAAAAGTCACCATTTTACCAAATTTGAAGATTTTAACTTTGAATCATAGAGCAAGGTTTCTTATTATTTATATCCAAGAAAAGACATATGACAATGTTGTTTCCAATACAAATGATAAAAATCAATGTGTTTTCATTAGAATGAACTATTTCTGATTTTCCGTTTATATTACCGATGGAAGATGTACACGTAAAACCGCCCTAATCCGGCTGAAACGTCGATATATGCAATAAAAACCGAACTTCTCACCTTTTCAATATCTTACTCAGTATTTAAACGAGAAACAAATAAATAAGTATTAGTAAAGGTAAGTATTAAAGGTTATTATCTAATGAATTATGTGTGTGTATCATATTTATCGTATATATATGAATTAATACCAATAAACTGAAAATTCACAAAAACGTAGAAAAACGGCAAAATATTGTCTAATACGATGATATTTTGTTTAAATCACATTAAGGAAAAGGGGGATGATAAACGTCAAAATATTGCTAAATTCGATGATTTTTCGTACGAAACAAAATGCAAGAAAACCTGCTTAAAATGCAATATTATGCGAAATTCTGAGATTTGAAGGCCAAATCACATATTGTGATAATACATGAAATAGTATCGAAATATTGGTAAAAACGAATATATATACGTAATATCAAACTACATGAAAAACGTGAAAAAAGTCACTATTTTACCATATTTGAGGATTTTAACTTCGAATCATAGAGTGAGATTTCCTATTATTTAGTTTCAAGAAAAGACATATGACAATATTGTTTCCAATTCAAATGATAAAAATCAATGTATTTTCATTTGAATAAACAAAAATGTTCCTGATTTTCCGTTTATATTACCGATGGAATATGTACTAGAAAACCGCTCTATTCCGTCTGAAACGTCGATATATGCAATAAAAACCGAACTTCTCCCCTTTTCATTATCTTTCTCAGTATTTTAACGATAAACAAATAAATGATTGAAAAGGAAGTATTAAAGGTTATTATCTAATGAATTCTGTGTGTGCATCATATTTATCGTATATTTATGAATTAATTCCAATAAACTGAAAATTCACAGAAACGTAGAAAAACGGCAAAATATTGTCTAATTCGATGATATTTTGTTTAAATCACATTAAGGAAAAGGGGATGATAAACGTCAAAATATTGCTAAATTCGATGATTTTTCGTACGAAACAAAATGCAGGAAAACCTGCTTAAAATGCAATATTATGCGAAATTCTGAGATTTGAAGGCATAATCACATATTGTGATAATACATGAAATAGTATCGAAATATTGGTAAAAACGAATATATATACGTAATATCAAACTACATGAAAAACGTGAAAAAGTCACTATTTTACCATATTTGAGGATTTTAACTTCGAATCATAGAGTGAGATTTCGTATTATTTAGATCCAAGAAAAGACATATGACAATGTTGTTTCCAATACAAATGATAAAACTCAATGTGTTTTCATTAGATTACCTAAAATGTTCCTGATTTTCCGTTTATATTACCGATGGAAGATGTACACGTAAAACCGCTCTATTCCGGCTGAAACGTCGATATATTCAATAAAAACCGAACTTCTCCCCTTTTCAATATCTTACTCAGTATTTTAACGAGAAACAAGTAAATGATTGAAAAGGGAGTATTAAAGGTTATTATCTAATGAATAATGAGTGTGCATCATATTTATCGTATATATATGAATTAATACCAATAAACTGAAAATTCACAAAAACGTAGAAAAACGGCAAAATATTGTCTAATTCGATGATATTTTGTTTAAATCACATTAAGGAAAAGGGGATGATAAACGTCAAAATACTGCTAAATTCGGTGATTTTTTGTACGAAACAAAATGCAAGAAAACCTGCTTGAAATGCAATATTATGCGAAATTCTGAGATTTGAAGGCCAAATCACATATTGTGATACTACATGAAATACTATCGAAATATTGGTAAAAACGAATATATATACGTAATATCAAACTACATGAAAAACCTGAAAAAGTCACTATTTTACCAAATTTGAGGATTTTAACTTCGAATCATAGAGCGAGGTTTCGTATTATTTAGATCCAAGAAAAGACATATGACAATGTTGTTTCCAATGCAAATGATAAGAATCAATGTGTTTTCATTAGAATTAACTAAAATGTTCCTCATTTTCCGTTTATATTACCAATGGAAGATGTACAAGAAAACCGCTCTATTCCGGCTGAAACGTCGATATATGCAATAAAAACCGAACTTCTCCCCTTTTCAATATCTTACACAGTATTTTAACGATAAACAAATAAATGATTGAAAAGGAAGTATTAAAGGTTATTATCTAATGAATTCTGTGTGTGCATCATATATATCGTATATTTATGAATTAATACCAATAAACTGAAAATTCACATAAACGTAGAAAAACGGCAAAATATTGTCTAATTCGATGATATTTTGTTTAAATCACATTAAGGAAAAGGGGATGATAAACGTCAAAATATTGCTAAATTAGATGATTTTTCGTACAAAACAAAATGCAAGAAAACCTGCTTAAAATGCAATATTATGCGAAATTCTGAGATTTGAAGGCCAAATCACATATTGTGATACTACATGAAATAGTATCGAAATATTGGTAAAAACGAATATATATACGTAATATCAAACTACATGAAAAACATGAAAAAAATCATTATTTTACCATATTAGAGGATTTTCACTTCGAATCATAGAGCGAGATTTCCTATTATTTAGATCCAAGAAAAGAGATATGACAATGTTGTTTCCAATACAAATGATAAAAATCAATGTGTTTTCATTAGAAATAACTAAAATGTTCCTGATTTTCCGTTTATATTACCGATGGAAGATGTACACGTAAAACCGCTCTAATCCGGCTGAAACGTCGATATATGCAATAAAAACCGAACTTCTCCCCTTTTCAATATCTTACTCAGTATTTAAACGAGAAACAAATAAATGATTGAAAAGGGAGTATTAAAGGATATTATCTAATGAATTATGTGTGTGCATTATATTTATCGTATATATATGAATTAATACCAATAAAATGAAAATTCACAAAAACGTAGAAAAACGGCAAAATATTGTCTAATTCGATGATATTTTGTTTAAATCACATTAAGGAAAAGGGGATGATAAACGTCAAAATATTGCTAAATTCGATGATTTTTCGTACGAAACAAAATGCAAGAAAACCGGCTTAAAATGCAATATTATGCGAAATTCTGAGATTTGAAGGCCAAATCACATATTGTGATAATACATGAAATTGTATCGAAATATTGGTAAAAACAAATATATATACGTAATATCAAACTACATGAAAAACGTGAAAAAAGTCACTATTTTACCATATTTGAGGATTTTAACTTCGAATCATAGAGTGAGATTTCGTATTATTTAGATCCAAGAAAAGACATATGACAATGTTGTTTCCAATACAAATGATAAAAATCAATGTGTTTTCATTAGATTACCTAAAATGTTCCTGATTTTCCGTTTATATTACCGATGGAAGATGTACACGTAAAACCGCTCTATTCCGGCTGAAACGTCGATATATGCAATAAAAACCGAACTTCTCCCCTTTTCAATATCTTACTCAGTATTTTAACGAGAAACAAGTAAATGATTGAAAAGGGAGTATTAAAGGTTATTATCTAATGAATTATGAGTGTGCATCATATTTATCGTATATATATGAATTAATACCAATAAACTGAAAATTCACAAAAACGTAGAAAAACGGCAAAATATTGTCTAATTCGATGATATTTTGTTTAAATCACATTAAGGAAAAGGGGATGATAAACGTCAAAATACTGTTAAATTCGGTGATTTTTTGTACGAAACAAAATGCAAGAAAACCTACTTGAAATGCAATATTATGCGAAATTCTGAGATTTGAAGGCCAAATCACATATTGTGATACTACATGAAATACTATCGAAATATTGGTAAAAACGAATATATATACGTAATATCAAACTACATGAAAAACCTGAAAAAAGTCACTATTTTACCAAATTTGAGGATTTTAACTTCGAATCATAGAGCGAGGTTTCGTATTATTTAGATCCAAGAAAAGACATATGACAATGTTGTTTCCAATGCAAATGATGGGAATCAATGTGTTTTCATTAGAATTAACTAAAATGTTCCTCATTTTCCGTTTATATTACCGATGGAAGATGTACAAGAAAACCGCTCTATTCCGGCTGAAACGTCGATATATGCAATAAAAACCGAACTTCTCCCCTTTTCAATATCTTACACAGTATTTTAACGATAAACAAATAAATGATTGAAAAGGAAGTATTAAAGGTTATTATCTAATGAATTCTGTGTGTGCATCATATATATCGTATATTTATGAATTAATACCAATAAACTGAAAATCCACATAAACGTAGAAAAACGGCAAAATATTGTCTAATTCGATGATATTTTGTTTAAATCACATTAAGGAAAAGGGGATGATAAACGTCAAAATATTGCTAAATTCGATGATTTTTCGTACGAAACAAAATGCAAGAAAACCTGCTTAAAATGCAATATTATGCGAAATTCTGAGATTTGAAGGCCAAATCACATATTGTGATAATACATGAAATAGTATCGAAATATTGGTAAAAACGAATATATATACGTAATATCAAACTACATGAAAAACGTGAAAAAAGTAACTATTTTACCATATTTGAGGATTTTAACTTCGAATCATAAAGTGAGATTTCCTATTATTTAGATCCAAGAAAAGACATATGACAATATTGTTTCCAATTCAAATGATAAAAATCAATGTATTTTCATTTGAATAAACAAAAATGTTCCTGATTTTCCGTTTATATTACCGATGGAAGATGTACTAGAAAACCGCTCTATTCCGGCTGAAACGTCGATATACGCAATAAAAACCGAACTTCTCCCCTTTTCATTATCTTTCTCAGTATTTTAACGATAAACAAATAAATGATTGAAAAGGAAGTATTAAAGGTTATTATCTAATGAATTCTGTGTGTGCATCATATTTATCGTATATATATGAATTAATACATATAAACTGAAAATTCACAAAAACGTAGAAAAACGGCAAAATATTGTCTAATTCGATGATATTTTGTTTAAATCAAATTAAGAAAAAGGGGATGATAAACGTCAAAATATTGCTAAATTCGATGATTTTTCGCACGAAACAAAATGCAAGAAAACCTGCTTAAAATGCAATATTATGCGAAATTCTGAGATTTGAAGGCCAAATCACATATTGTGATACTACATGAAATAGTATCAAAATATTAGTAAAAACGAATATATATACGTAATATCAAACTACATGAAAAACGTGAAAAAAGTCACCATTTTACCAAATTTGAAGATTTTAACATTGAATCATAGAGCAAGGTTTCTTATTATTTAGATCCAAGAAAAGACATATGACAATGTTGTTTCCAATACAAATGATAAAAATCAATGTGTTTTCATTAGAATGAACTAAAATGTTCCTGATTTTCCGTTTATATTACCGATGGAAGATGTACACGTAAAACCGCCCTAATCCGGCTGAAACGTCGATATATGCAATAAAAACCGAACTTCTCACCTTTTCAATATCTTACTCAGTATTTAAACGAGAAACAAATAAATAAGTATTAGTAAAAGTAAGTATTAAAGGTTATTATCTAATGAATTATGTGTGTGCATCATATTTATCGTATATATATGAATTAATACCAATAAACTGAAAATTCACAAAAACGTAGAAAAACGGCAAAATATTGTCTAATTCGATGATATTTTGTTTAAATCACATTAAGGAAAAGGGGATGATAAACGTCAAAATATTGCTAAATTCGATGATTTTTCGTACGAAACAAAATGCAAGAAAACCGGCTTAAAATGCAATATTAAGCGAAATTCTGAGATTTGAAGGCCAAATCACATATTGTGATAATACATGAAATTGTATCGAAATATTGGTAAAAACGAATATATATACGTAATATCAAACTACATGAAAAACGTGAAAAAAGTCACTATTTTACCATATTTGAGGATTTTAACTTCGAATCATAGAGTGAGATTTCGGATTATTTAGATCCAAGAAAAGACATATGACAATGTTGTTTCCAATACAAATGATAAAAATCAATGTGTTTTCATTAGAATTAACCTAAAATGTTCCTGATTTTCCGTTTATATTACCGATGGAAGATGTACACGTAAAACCGCTCTATTCCGGCTGAAACGTCGATATATGCAATAAAAACCGAACTTCTCCCTTTTCAATATCTTACTCAGTATTTTAACGAGAAACAAGTAAATGATTGAAAAGGGAGTATTAAAGGTTATTATCTAATGAATTATGAGTGTGCATCATATTTATCGTATATATATGAATTAATACCAATAAACTGAAAATTCACAAAAACGTAGAAAAACGGCAAAATATTGTCTAATTCGATGATATTTTGTTTAAATCACATTAAGGAAAAGGGGATGATAAACGTCAAAATACTGCTAAATTCGGTGATTTTTTCGTACGAAACAAAATGCAAGAAAACCTGCTTGAAATGCAATATTATGCGAAATTCTGAGATTTGAAGGCCAAATCACATATTGTGATACTACATGAAATACTATCGAAATATTGGTAAAAACGAATATATATACGTAATATCAAACTACATGAAAAACCTGAAAAAGTCACTATTTTACCAAATTTGAGGATTTTAACTTCGAATCATAGAGCGAGGTTTCGTATTATTTAGATCCAAGAAAAGACATATGACAATGTTGTTTCCAATGCAAATGATAAGAATCAATGTGTTTTCATTAGAATTAACTAAAATGTTCCTCATTTTCCGTTTATATTACCGATGGAAGATGTACAAGAAAACCGCTCTATTCCGGCTGAAACGTCGATATATGCAATAAAAACCGAACTTCTCCCCTTTTCAATATCTTACTCAGTATTTTAACGATAAACAAATAAATGATTGAAAAGGAAGTATTAAAGGTTATTATCTAATGAATTCTGTGTGTGCATCATATATATCGTATATTTATGAATTAATACCAATAAACTGAAAATTCACATAAACGTAGAAAAACGGCAAAATATTGTCTAATTCGATGATATTTTGTTTAAATCACATTAAGGAAAAGGGGATGATAAACGTCAAAATATTGCTAAATTAGATGATTTTTCGTACGAAACAAAATGCAAGAAAACCTGCTTAAAATGCAATATTATGCGAAATTCTGAGATTTGAAGGCCAAATCACATATTGTGATACTACATGAAATAGTATCGAAATATTGGTAAAAACGAATATATATACGTAATATCAAACTACATGAAAAACATGAAAAAAGTCACTATTTTACCATATTAGAGGATTTTCACTTCGAATCATAGAGCGAGATTTCCTATTATTTAGATCCAAGAAAAGAGATATGACAATGTTGTTTCCAATACAAATGATAAAAATCAATGTGTTTTCATTAGAATTAACTAAAATGTTCCTGATTTTCCGTTTATATTACCGATGGAAGATGTACACGTAAAACCGCTCTAATCCGGCTGAAACGTCGATATATGCAATAAAAACCGAACTTCTCCCCTTTTCAATATCTTACTCAGTATTTAACGAGAAACAAATAAATGATTGAAAAGGGAGTATTAAAGGTTATTATCTAATGAATTATGTGTGTGCATCATATTTATCGTATATATATGAATTAATACCAATAAACTGAAAATTCACAAAAACGTAGAAAAACGGCAAAATATTGTCTAATTCGATGATATTTTGTTTAAATCACATTAAGGAAAATGGGGATGATAAACGTCAAAATATTGCTAAATTCGATGATTTTTCGTACGAAACAAAATGCAAGAAAACCTGCTTAAAATGCAATATTATGCGAAATTCTGAGATTTGAAGGACAAATCACATATTGTGATACTACATGAAATAGTATCGAAATATTGGTAAAAACGAATATATATACGTAATATCAAACTACATGAAAAACGTGAAAAAAAGTAACTATTTTACCATATTTGAGGATTTTAACTTCGAATCATAAGTGAGATTTCCTATTATTTAGATCCAAGAAAAGACATATGACAATATTGTTTCCAATTACAAATGATAAAAATCAATGTATTTTCATTTGAATAAACAAAAATGTTCCTGATTTTCCGTTTATATTACCGATGGAAGATGTACTAGAAAACCGCTCTATTCCGGCTGAAACGTCGATATACGCAATAAAAACCGAACTTCTCCCCTTTTCATTATCTTTCTCAGTATTTTAACGATAAACAAATAAATGATTGAAAAGGAAGTATTAAAGGTTATTATCTAATGAATTCTGTGTGTGCATCATATTTATCGTATATATATGAATTAATACATATAAACTGAAAATTCACAAAAACGTAGAAAAACGGCAAAATATTGTCTAATTCGATGATATTTTGTTTAAATCACATTAAGAAAAAGGGGATGATAAACGTCAAAATATTGCTAAATTCGATGATTTTTCGCTACGAAACAAAATGCAAGAAAACCTGCTTAAAATGCAATATTATGCGAAATTCTGAGATTTGAAGGCCAAATCACATATTGTGATACTACATGAAATAGTATCAAAATATTAGTAAAAACGAATATATACGTAATATCAAACTACATGAAAAACGTGAAAAAAGTCACCATTTTACCAAATTTGAAGATTTTAACTTTGAATCATAGAGCAAGGTTTCTTATTATTTATATCCAAGAAAAGACATATGACAATGTTGTTTCCAATACAAATGATAAAAATCAATGTGTTTTCATTAGAATGAACTAATTTCTGATTATCCGTTTATATTACCGATGGAAGATGTACACGTAAAACCGCCCTAATCCGGCTGAAACGTCGATATATGCAATAAAAACCGAACTTCTCACCTTTTCAATATCTTACTCAGTATTTAAACGAGAAACAAATAAATAAGTATTAGTAAAGGTAAGTATTAAAGGTTATTATCTAATGAATTATGTGTGTGTATCATATTTATCGTATATATATGAATTAATACCAATAAACTGAAAATTCACAAAAACGTAGAAAAACGGCAAAATATTGTCTAATTACGATGATATTTTGTTTAAATCACATTAAGGAAAAGGGGGATGATAAACGTCAAAATATTGCTAAATTCGATGATTTTTCGTACGAAACAAAATGCAAGAAAACCTGCTTAAAATGCAATATTATGCGAAATTCTGAGATTTGAAGGCCAAATCACATATTGTGATAATACATGAAATAGTATCGAAATATTGGTAAAAACGAATATATATACGTAATATCAAACTACATGAAAAACGTGAAAAAAGTCACTATTTTACCATATTTGAGGATTTTAACTTCGAATCATAGAGTGAGATTTCCTATTATTTAGTTTCAAGAAAAGACATATGACAATATTGTTTCCAATTCAAATGATAAAAATCAATGTATTTTCATTTGAATAAACAAAAATGTTCCTGATTTTCCGTTTATATTACCGATGGAATATGTACTAGAAAACCGCTCTATTCCGGCTGAAACGTCGATATATGCAATAAAAACCGAACTTCTCCCCTTTTCAATATCTTACTCAGTATTTTAACGAGAAACAAGTAAATGATTGAAAAGGGAGTATTAAAGGTTATTATCTAATGAATAATGAGTGTGCATCATATTTATCGTATATATATGAATTAATACCAATAAACTGAAAATTCACAAAAACGTAGAAAAACGGCAAAATATTGTCTAATTCGATGATATTTTGTTTAAATCACATTAAGGAAAAGGGGATGATAAACGTCAAAATACTGCTAAATTCGGTGATTTTTTGTACGAAACAAAATGCAAGAAAACCTGCTTGAAATGCAATATTATGCGAAATTCTGAGATTTGAAGGCCAAATCACATATTGTGATACTACATGAAATACTATCGAAATATTGGTAAAAACGAATATATATACGTAATATCAAACTACATGAAAAACCTGAAAAAGTCACTATTTTACCAAATTTGAGGATTTTAACTTCGAATCATAGAGCGAGGTTTCGTATTATTTAGATCCAAGAAAAGACATATGACAATGTTGTTTCCAATGCAAATGATAAGAATCAATGTGTTTTCATTAGAATTAACTAAAATGTTCCTCATTTTCCGTTTATATTACCAATGGAAGATGTACAAGAAAACCGCTCTATTCCGGCTGAAACGTCGATATATGCAATAAAAACCGAACTTCTCCCCTTTTCAATATCTTACACAGTATTTTAACGATAAACAAATAAATGATTGAAAAGGAAGTATTAAAGGTTATTATCTAATGAATTCTGTGTGTGCATCATATATATCGTATATTTATGAATTAATACCAATAAACTGAAAATTCACATAAACGTAGAAAAACGGCAAAATATTGTCTAATTCGATGATATTTTGTTTAAATCACATTAAGGAAAAGGGGATGATAAACGTCAAAATATTGCTAAATTAGATGATTTTTCGTACAAAACAAAATGCAAGAAAACCTGCTTAAAATGCAATATTATGCGAAATTCTGAGATTTGAAGGCCAAATCACATATTGTGATACTACATGAAATAGTATCGAAATATTGGTAAAAACGAATATATATACGTAATATCAAACTACATGAAAAACATGAAAAAAATCATTATTTTACCATATTAGAGGATTTTCACTTCGAATCATAGAGCGAGATTTCCTATTATTTAGATCCAAGAAAAGAGATATGACAATGTTGTTTCCAATACAAATGATAAAAATCAATGTGTTTTCATTAGAAATAACTAAAATGTTCCTGATTTTCCGTTTATATTACCGATGGAAGATGTACACGTAAAACCGCTCTAATCCGGCTGAAACGTCGATATATGCAATAAAAACCGAACTTCTCCCCTTTTCAATATCTTACTCAGTATTTAAACGAGAAACAAATAAATGATTGAAAAGGGAGTATTAAAGGATATTATCTAATGAATTATGTGTGTGCATTATATTTATCGTATATATATGAATTAATACCAATAAAATGAAAATTCACAAAAACGTAGAAAAACGGCAAAATATTGTCTAATTCGATGATATTTTGTTTAAATCACATTAAGGAAAAGGGGATGATAAACGTCAAAATATTGCTAAATTCGATGATTTTTCGTACGAAACAAAATGCAAGAAAACCGGCTTAAAATGCAATATTATGCGAAATTCTGAGATTTGAAGGCCAAATCACATATTGTGATAATACATGAAATTGTATCGAAATATTGGTAAAAACGAATATATATACGTAATATCAAACTACATGAAAAACGTGAAAAAAGTCACTATTTTACCATATTTGAGGATTTTAACTTCGAATCATAGAGTGAGATTTCGTATTATTTAGATCCAAGAAAAGACATATGACAATGTTGTTTCCAATACAAATGATAAAAATCAATGTGTTTTCATTAGATTACCTAAAATGTTCCTGATTTTCCGTTTATATTACCGATGGAAGATGTACACGTAAAACCGCTCTATTCCGGCTGAAACGTCGATATATGCAATAAAAACCGAACTTCTCCCCTTTTCAATATCTTACTCAGTATTATAACGAGAAACAAGTAAATGATTGAAAAGGGAGTATTAAAGGTTATTATCTAATGAATTATGAGTGTGCATCATATTTATCGTATATATATGAATTAATACCAATAAACTGAAAATTCACAAAAACGTAGAAAAACGGCAAAATATTGTCTAATTCGATGATATTTTGTTTAAATCACATTAAGGAAAAGGGGATGATAAACGTCAAAATACTGTTAAATTCGGTGATTTTTTGTACGAAACAAAATGCAAGAAAACCTACTTGAAATGCAATATTATGCGAAATTCTGAGATTTGAAGGCCAAATCACATATTGTGATACTACATGAAATACTATCGAAATATTGGTAAAAACGAATATATATACGTAATATCAAACTACATGAAAAACCTGAAAAAAGTCACTATTTTACCAAATTTGAGGATTTTAACTTCGAATCATAGAGCGAGGTTTCGTATTATTTAGATCCAAGAAAAGACATATGACAATGTTGTTTCCAATGCAAATGATGGGAATCAATGTGTTTTCATTAGAATTAACTAAAATGTTCCTCATTTTCCGTTTATATTACCGATGGAAGATGTACAAGAAAACCGCTCTATTCCGGCTGAAACGTCGATATATGCAATAAAAACCGAACTTCTCCCCTTTTCAATATCTTACACAGTATTTTAACGATAAACAAATAAATGATTGAAAAGGAAGTATTAAAGGTTATTATCTAATGAATTCTGTGTGTGCATCATATATATCGTATATTTATGAATTAATACCAATAAACTGAAAATCCACATAAACGTAGAAAAACGGCAAAATATTGTCTAATTCGATGATATTTTGTTTAAATCACATTAAGGAAAAGGGGATGATAAACGTCAAAATATTGCTAAATTCGATGATTTTTCGTACGAAACAAAATGCAAGAAAACCTGCTTAAAATGCAATATTATGCGAAATTCTGAGATTTGAAGGCCAAATCACATATTGTGATAATACATGAAATAGTATCGAAATATTGGTAAAAACGAATATATATACGTAATATCAAACTACATGAAAAACGTGAAAAAAGTAACTATTTTACCATATTTGAGGATTTTAACTTCGAATCATAAAGTGAGATTTCCTATTATTTAGATCCAAGAAAAGACATATGACAATATTGTTTCCAATTCAAATGATAAAAATCAATGTATTTTCATTTGAATAAACAAAAATGTTCCTGATTTTCCGTTTATATTACCGATGGAAGATGTACTAGAAAACCGCTCTATTCCGGCTGAAACGTCGATATACGCAATAAAAACCGAACTTCTCCCCTTTTCATTATCTTTCTCAGTATTTTAACGATAAACAAATAAATGATTGAAAAGGAAGTATTAAAGGTTATTATCTAATGAATTCTGTGTGTGCATCATATTTATCGTATATATATGAATTAATACATATAAACTGAAAATTCACAAAAACGTAGAAAAACGGCAAAATATTGTCTAATTCGATGATATTTTGTTTAAATCACATTAAGAAAAAGGGGATGATAAACGTCAAAATATTGCTAAATTCGATGATTTTTCGCACGAAACAAAATGCAAGAAAACCTGCTTAAAATGCAATATTATGCGAAATTCTGAGATTTGAAGGCCAAATCACATATTGTGATACTACATGAAATAGTATCAAAATATTAGTAAAAACGAATATATATACGTAATATCAAACTACATGAAAAACGTGAAAAAAGTCACCATTTTACCAAATTTGAAGATTTTAACATTGAATCATAGAGCAAGGTTTCTTATTATTTAGATCCAAGAAAAGACATATGACAATGTTGTTTCCAATACAAATGATAAAAATCAATGTGTTTTCATTAGAATGAACTAAATGTTCCTGATTTTCCGTTTATATTACCGATGGAAGATGTACACGTAAAACCGCCCTAATCCGGCTGAAACGTCGATATATGCAATAAAAACCGAACTTCTCACCTTTTCAATATCTTACTCAGTATTTAAACGAGAAACAAATAAATAAGTATTAGTAAAAGGTAAGTATTAAAGGTTATTATCTAATGAATTATGTGTGTGCATCATATTTATCGTATATATATGAATTAATACCAATAAACTGAAAATTCACAAAAACGTAGAAAAACGGCAAAATATTGTCTAATTCGATGATATTTTGTTTAAATCACATTAAGGAAAAGGGGATGATAAACGTCAAAATATTGCTAAATTCGATGATTTTTCGTACGAAACAAAATGCAAGAAAACCTGCTTAAAATGCAATATTAAGCGAAATTCTGAGATTTGAAGGCCAAATCACATATTGTGATAATACATGAAATTAGTATCGAAATATTGGTAAAAACGAATATATATACGTAATATCAAACTACATGAAAAACGTGAAAAAAGTCACTATTTTACCATATTTGAGGATTTTAACTTCGAATCATAGAGTGAGATTTCGGATTATTTAGATCCAAGAAAAGACATATGACAATGTTGTTTCCAATACAAATGATAAAACTCAATGTGTTTTCATTAGATTACCTAAAATGTTCCTGATTTTCCGTTTATATTACCGATGGAAGATGTACACGTAAAACCGCTCTATTCCGGCTGAAACGTCGATATATGCAATAAAAACCGAACTTCTCCCATTTTCAATATCTTACTCAGTATTTTAACGAGAAACAAGTAAATGATTGAAAAGGGAGTATTAAAGGTTATTATCTAATGAATAATGAGTGTGCATCATATTTATCGTATATATATATGAATTAATACCAATAAACTGAAAATTCACAAAAACGTAGAAAAACGGCAAAATATTGTCTAATTCGATGATATTTTGTTTAAATCACATTAAGGAAAAGGGGATGATAAACGTCAAAATACTGCTAAATTCGGTGATTTTTTGTACGAAACAAAATGCAAGAAAACCTGCTTGAAATGCAGTATTATGCGAAATTCTGAGATTTGAAGGCCAAATCACATATTGTGATACTACATGAAATACTATCGAAATATTGGTAAAAACGGAATATATATACGTAATATCAAACTACATGAAAAACCTGAAAAAAGTCACTATTTTACCAAATTTGAGGATTTTAACTTCGAATCATAGAGCGAGGTTTCGTATTATTTAGATCCAAGAAAAGACATATGACAATGTTGTTTCCAATGCAAATGATAAGAATCAATGTGTTTTCATTAGAATTAACTAAAATGTTCCTCATTTTCCGTTTATATTACCGATGGAAGATGTAACAAGAAAACCGCTCTATTCCGGCTGAAACGTCGATATATGCAATAAAAACCGAACTTCTCCCCTTTTCAATATCTTACACAGTATTTTAACGATAAACAAATAAATGATTGAAAAGGAAGTATTAAAGGTTATTATCTAATGAATTCTGTGTGTGCATCATATATATCGTATATTTATGAATTAATACCAATAAACTGAAAATTCACATAAACGTAGAAAAACGGCAAAATATTGTCTAATTCGATGATATTTTGTTTAAATCACATTAAGGAAAAGGGGATGATAAACGTCAAAATATTGCTAAATTAGATGATTTTTCGTACGAAAACAAAATGCAAGAAAACCTGCTTAAAATGCAATATTATGCGAAATTCTGAGATTTGAAGGCCAAATCACATATTGTGATACTACATGAAATAGTATCGAAATATTGGTAAAAACGAATATATATACGTAATATCAAACTACATGAAAAACATGAAAAAAATCACTTATTTTACCATATTAGAGGATTTTCACTTCGAATCATAGAGCGAGATTTCCTATTATTTAGATCCAAGAAAAGAGATATGACAATGTTGTTTCCAATACAAATGATAAAAATCAATGTGTTTTCATTAGAAATAACTAAAATGTTCCTGATTTTCCGTTTATATTACCGATGGAAGATGTACACGTAAAACCGCTCTAATCCGGCTGAAACGTCGATATATGCAATAAAAACCGAACTTCTCCCCTTTTCAATATCTTACTCAGTATTTAAACGAGAAACAAATAAATGATTGAAAAGGGAGTATTAAAGGATATTATCTAATGAATTATGTGTGTGCATTATATTTATCGTATATATATGAATTAATACCAATAAAATGAAAATTCACAAAAACGTAGAAAAACGGCAAAATATTGTCTAATTCGATGATATTTTGTTTAAATCACATTAAGGAAAAGGGGATGATAAACGTCAAAATACTGTTAAATTCGGTGATTTTTTGTACGAAACAAAATGCAAGAAAACCTACTTGAAATGCAATATTATGCGAAATTCTGAGATTTGAAGGCCAAATCACATATTGTGATACTACATGAAATACTATCGAAATATTGGTAAAAACGAATATATATACGTAATATCAAACTACATGAAAAACCTGAAAAAAGTCACTATTTTACCAAATTTGAGGATTTTAACTTCGAATCATAGAGCAAGGTTTCGTATTATTTAGATCCAAGAAAAGACATATGACAATGTTGTTTCCAATGCAAATGATGGGAATCAATGTGTTTTCATTAGAATTAACTAAAATGTTCCTCATTTTCCGTTTATATTACCGATAGAAGATGTACAAGAAAACCGCTCTATTCCGGCTGAAACGTCGATATATGCAATAAAAACCGAACTTCTCCCCTTTTCAATATCTTACACAGTATTTTAACGATAAACAAATAAATGATTGAAAAGGAAGTATTAAAGGTTATTATCTAATGAATTCTGTGTGTGCATCATATATATCGTACATTTATGAATTAATACCAATAAACTGAAAATCCACATAAACGTAGAAAAACGGCAAAATATTGTCTAATTCGATGATATTTTGTTTAAATCACATTAAGGAAAAGGGGATGATAAACGTCAAAATATTGCTAAATTCGATGATTTTTCGTACGAAACAAAATGCAAGAAAACCTGCTTAAAATGCAATATTATGCGAAATTCTGAGATTTGAAGGCCAAATCACATATTGTGATAATACATGAAATAGTATCGAAATATTGGTAAAAACGAATATATATACGTAATATCAAACTACATGAAAAACGTGAAAAAAGTAACTATTTTACCATATTTGAGGATTTTAACTTCGAATCATAAAGTGAGATTTCCTATTATTTAGATCCAAGAAAAGACATATGACAATATTGTTTCCAATTCAAATGATAAAAATCAATGTATTTTCATTTGAATAAACAAAAATGTTCCTGATTTTCCGTTTATATTACCGATGGAAGATGTACTAGAAAACCGCTCTATTCCGGCTGAAACGTCGATATACGCAATAAAAACCGAACTTCTCCCCTTTTCATTATCTTTCTCAGTATTTTAACGATAAACAAATAAATGATTGAAAAGGAAGTATTAAAGGTTATTATCTAATGAATTCTGTGTGTGCATCATATTTATCGTATATATATGAATTAATACATATAAACTGAAAATTCACAAAAACGTAGAAAAACGGCAAAATATTGTCTAATTCGATGATATTTTGTTTAAATCACATTAAGAAAAAGGGGATGATAAACGTCAAAATATTGCTAAATTCGATGATTTTTCGCACGAAACAAAATGCAAGAAAACCTGCTTAAAATGCAATATTATGCGAAATTCTGAGATTTGAAGGCCAAATCACATATTGTGATACTACATGAAATAGTATCAAAATATTAGTAAAAACGAATATATACGTAATATCAAACTACATGAAAAACGTGAAAAAAGTCACCATTTTACCAAATTTGAAGATTTTAACTTTGAATCATAGAGCAAGGTTTCTTATTATTTATATCCAAGAAAAGACATATGACAATGTTGTTTCCAATACAAATGATAAAAATCAATGTGTTTTCATTAGAATGAACTATTTCTGATTATCCGTTTATATTACCGATGGAAGATGTACACGTAAAACCGCCCTAATCCGGCTGAAACGTCGATATATGCAATAAAAACCGAACTTCTCACCTTTTCAATATCTTACTCAGTATTTAAACGAGAAACAAATAAATAAGTATTAGTAAAGGTAAGTATTAAAGGTTATTATCTAATGAATTATGTGTGTGTATCATATTTATCGTATATATATGAATTAATACCAATAAACTGAAAATTCACAAAAACGTAGAAAAACGGCAAAATATTGTCTAATACGATGATATTTTGTTTAAATCACATTAAGGAAAAGGGGGATGATAAACGTCAAAATATTGCTAAATTCGATGATTTTTCGTACGAAACAAAATGCAAGAAAACCTGCTTAAAATGCAATATTATGCGAAATTCTGAGATTTGAAGGCCAAATCACATATTGTGATAATACATGAAATAGTATCGAAATATTGGTAAAAACGAATATATATACGTAATATCAAACTACATGAAAAACGTGAAAAAAGTCACTATTTTACCATATTTGAGGATTTTAACTTCGAATCATAGAGTGAGATTTCCTATTATTTAGTTTCAAGAAAAGACATATGACAATATTGTTTCCAATTCAAATGATAAAAATCAATGTATTTTCATTTGAATAAACAAAAATGTTCCTGATTTTCCGTTTATATTACCGATGGAATATGTACTAGAAAACCGCTCTATTCCGTCTGAAACGTCGATATATGCAATAAAAACCGAACTTCTCCCCTTTTCATTATCTTTCTCAGTATTTTAACGATAAACAAATAAATGATTGAAAAGGAAGTATTAAAGGTTATTATCTAATGAATTCTGTGTGTGCATCATATTTATCGTATATTTATGAATTAATTCCAATAAACTGAAAATTCACAGAAACGTAGAAAAACGGCAAAATATTGTCTAATTCGATGATATTTTGTTTAAATCACATTAAGGAAAAGGGGATGATAAACGTCAAAATATTGCTAAATTCGATGATTTTTCGTACGAAACAAAATGCAGGAAAACCTGCTTAAAATGCAATATTATGCGAAATTCTGAGATTTGAAGGCATAATCACATATTGTGATAATACATGAAATAGTATCGAAATATTGGTAAAAACGAATATATATACGTAATATCAAACTACATGAAAAACGTGAAAAAGTCACTATTTTACCATATTTGAGGATTTTAACTTCGAATCAAAGAGTGAGATTTCGTATTATTTAGATCCAAGAAAAGACATATGACAATGTTGTTTCCAATACAAATGATAAAACTCAATGTGTTTTCATTAGATTACCTAAAATGTTCCTGATTTTCCGTTTATATTACCGATGGAAGATGTACACGTAAAACCGCTCTATTCCGGCTGAAACGTCGATATATTCAATAAAAACCGAACTTCTCCCCTTTTAAATATCTTACTCAGTATTTTAACGAGAAACAAGTAAATGATTGAAAAGGGAGTATTAAAGGTTATTATCTAATGAATAATGAGTGTGCATCATATTTATCGTATATATATGAATTAATACCAATAAACTGAAAATTCACAAAAACGTAGAAAAACGGCAAAATATTGTCTAATTCGATGATATTTTGTTTAAATCACATTAAGGAAAAGGGGATGATAAACGTCAAAATACTGCTAAATTCGGTGATTTTTTGTACGAAACAAAATGCAAGAAAACCTGCTTGAAATGCAATATTATGCGAAATTCTGAGATTTGAAGGCCAAATCACATATTGTGATACTACATGAAATACTATCGAAATATTGGTAAAAACGAATATATATACGTAATATCAAACTACATGAAAAACCTGAAAAAGTCACTATTTTACCAAATTTGAGGATTTTAACTTCGAATCATAGAGCGAGGTTTCGTATTATTTAGATCCAAGAAAAGACATATGACAATGTTGTTTCCAATGCAAATGATAAGAATCAATGTGTTTTCATTAGAATTAACTAAAATGTTCCTCATTTTCCGTTTATATTACCAATGGAAGATGTACAAGAAAACCGCTCTATTCCGGCTGAAACGTCGATATATGCAATAAAAACCGAACTTCTCCCCTTTTCAATATCTTACACAGTATTTTAACGATAAACAAATAAATGATTGAAAAGGAAGTATTAAAGGTTATTATCTAATGAATTCTGTGTGTGCATCATATATATCGTATATTTATGAATTAATACCAATAAACTGAAAATTCACATAAACGTAGAAAAACGGCAAAATATTGTCTAATTCGATGATATTTTGTTTAAATCACATTAAGGAAAAGGGGATGATAAACGTCAAAATATTGCTAAATTAGATGATTTTTCGTACAAAACAAAATGCAAGAAAACCTGCTTAAAATGCAATATTATGCGAAATTCTGAGATTTGAAGGCCAAATCACATATTGTGATACTACATGAAATAGTATCGAAATATTGGTAAAAACGAATATATATACGTAATATCAAACTACATGAAAAACATGAAAAAAATCATTATTTTACCATATTAGAGGATTTTCACTTCGAATCATAGAGCGAGATTTCTTATTATTTAGATCCAAGAAAAGAGATATGACAATGTTGTTTCCAATACAAATGATAAAAATCAATGTGTTTTCATTAGAAATAACTAAAATGTTCCTGATTTTCCGTTTATATTACCGATGGAAGATGTACACGTAAAACCGCTCTAATCCGGCTGAAACGTCGATATATGCAATAAAAACCGAACTTCTCCCCTTTTCAATATCTTACTCAGTATTTAAACGAGAAACAAATAAATGATTGAAAAGGGAGTATTAAAGGATATTATCTAATGAATTATGTGTGTGCATTATATTTATCGTATATATATGAATTAATACCAATAAAATGAAAATTCACAAAAACGTAGAAAAACGGCAAAATATTGTCTAATTCGATGATATTTTGTTTAAATCACATTAAGGAAAAGGGGATGATAAACGTCAAAATATTGCTAAATTCGATGATTTTTCGTACGAAACAAAATGCAAGAAAACCGGCTTAAAATGCAATATTATGCGAAATTCTGAGATTTGAAGGCCAAATCACATATTGTGATAATACATGAAATTGTATCGAAATATTGGTAAAAACAAATATATATACGTAATATCAAACTACATGAAAAACGTGAAAAAAGTCACTATTTTACCATATTTGAGGATTTTAACTTCGAATCATAGAGTGAGATTTCGTATTATTTAGATCCAAGAAAAGACATATGACAATGTTGTTTCCAATACAAATGATAAAAATCAATGTGTTTTCATTAGATTACCTAAAATGTTCCTGATTTTCCGTTTATATTACCGATGGAAGATGTACACGTAAAACCGCTCTATTCCGGCTGAAACGTCGATATATGCAATAAAAACCGAACTTCTCCCCTTTTCTATATCTTACTCAGTATTTTAACGAGAAACAAGTAAATGATTGAAAAGGGAGTATTAAAGGTTATTATCTAATGAATTATGAGTGTGCATCATATTTATCGTATATATATGAATTAATACCAATAAACTGAAAATTCACAAAAACGTAGAAAAACGGCAAAATATTGTCTAATTCGATGATATTTTGTTTAAATCACATTAAGGAAAAGGGGATGATAAACGTCAAAATACTGTTAAATTCGATGATTTTTTGTACGAAACAAAATGCAAGAAAACCTACTTGAAATGCAATATTATGCGAAATTCTGAGATTTGAAGGCCAAATCACATATTGTGATACTACATGAAATACTATCGAAATATTGGTAAAAACGAATATATATACGTAATATCAAACTACATGAAAAACCTGAAAAAAGTCACTATTTTACCAAATTTGAGGATTTTAACTTCGAATCATAGAGCGAGGTTTCGTATTATTTAGATCCAAGAAAAGACATATGACAATGTTGTTTCCAATGCAAATGATGGGAATCAATGTGTTTTCATTAGAATTAACTAAAATGTTCCTCATTTTCCGTTTATATTACCGATGGAAGATGTACAAGAAAACCGCTCTATTCCGGCTGAAACGTCGATATATGCAATAAAAACCGAACTTCTCCCCTTTTCAATATCTTACACAGTATTTTAACGATAAACAAATAAATGATTGAAAAGGAAGTATTAAAGGTTATTATCTAATGAATTCTGTGTGTGCATCATATATATCGTATATTTATGAATTAATACCAATAAACTGAAAATCCACATAAACGTAGAAAAACGGCAAAATATTGTCTAATTCGATGATATTTTGTTTAAATCACATTAAGGAAAAGGGGATGATAAACGTCAAAATATTGCTAAATTCGATGATTTTTCGTACGAAACAAAATGCAAGAAAACCTGCTTAAAATGCAATATTATGCGAAATTCTGAGATTTGAAGGCCAAATCACATATTGTGATAATGCATGAAATAGTATCGAAATATTGGTAAAAACGAATATATATACGTAATATCAAACTACATGAAAAACGTGAAAAAAGTAACTATTTTACCATATTTGAGGATTTTAACTTCGAATCATAAAGTGAGATTTCCTATTATTTAGATCCAAGAAAAGACATATGACAATATTGTTTCCAATTCAAATGATAAAAATCAATGTATTTTCATTTGAATAAACAAAAATGTTCCTGATTTTCCGTTTATATTACCGATGGAAGATGTACTAGAAAACCGCTCTATTCCGGCTGAAACGTCGATATACGCAATAAAAACCGAACTTCTCCCCTTTTCATTATCTTTCTCAGTATTTTAACGATAAACAAATAAATGATTGAAAAGGAAGTATTAAAGGTTATTATCTAATGAATTCTGTGTGTGCATCATATTTATCGTATATATATGAATTAATACATATAAACTGAAAATTCACAAAAACGTAGAAAAACGGCAAAATATTGTCTAATTCGATGATATTTTGTTTAAATCAAATTAAGAAAAAGGGGATGATAAACGTCAAAATATTGCTAAATTCGATGATTTTTCGCACGAAACAAAATGCAAGAAAACCTGCTTAAAATGCAATATTATGCGAAATTCTGAGATTTGAAGGCCAAATCACATATTGTGATACTACATGAAATAGTATCAAAATATTAGTAAAAACGAATATATATACGTAATATCAAACTACATGAAAAACGTGAAAAAAGTCACCATTTTACCAAATTTGAAGATTTTAACTTTGAATCATAGAGCAAGGTTTCTTATTATTTATATCCAAGAAAAGACATATGACAATGTTGTTTCCAATACAAATGATAAAAATCAATGTGTTTTCATTAGAATGAACTATTTCTGATTTTCCGTTTATATTACCGATGGAAGATGTACACGTAAAACCGCCCTAATCCGGCTGAAACGTCGATATATGCAATAAAAACCGAACTTCTCACCTTTTCAATATCTTACTCAGTATTTAAACGAGAAACAAATAAATAAGTATTAGTAAAGGTAAGTATTAAAGGTTATTATCTAATGAATTATGTGTGTGTATCATATTTATCGTATATATATGAATTAATACCAATAAACTGAAAATTCACAAAAACGTAGAAAAACGGCAAAATATTGTCTAATACGATGATATTTTGTTTAAATCACATTAAGGAAAAGGGGGATGATAAACGTCAAAATATTGCTAAATTCGATGATTTTTCGTACGAAACAAAATGCAAGAAAACCTGCTTAAAATGCAATATTATGCGAAATTCTGAGATTTGAAGGCCAAATCACATATTGTGATAATACATGAAATAGTATCGAAATATTGGTAAAAACGAATATATATACGTAATATCAAACTACATGAAAAACGTGAAAAAAGTCACTATTTTACCATATTTGAGGATTTTAACTTCGAATCATAGAGCGAGGTTTCGTATTATTTAGATCCAAGAAAAGACATATGACAATGTTGTTTCCAATGCAAATGATGGGAATCAATGTGTTTTCATTAGAATTAACAGAATGTTCCTCATTTTCCGTTTATATTACCGATGGAAGATGTACAAGAAAACCGCTCTATTCCGGCTGAAACGTCGATATATGCAATAAAAACCGAACTTCTCCCCTTTTCAATATCTTACACAGTATTTTAACGATAAACAAATAAATGATTGAAAAGGAAGTATTAAAGGTTATTATCTAATGAATTCTGTGTGTGCATCATATATATCGTATATTTATGAATTAATACCAATAAACTGAAAATCCACATAAACGTAGAAAAACGGCAAAATATTGTCTAATTCGATGATATTTTGTTTAAATCACATTAAGGAAAAGGGGATGATAAACGTCAAAATATTGCTAAATTCGATGATTTTTCGTACGAAACAAAATGCAAGAAAACCTGCTTAAAATGCAATATTATGCGAAATTCTGAGATTTGAAGGCCAAATCACATATTGTGATAATACATGAAATAGTATCGAAATATTGGTAAAAACGAATATATATACGTAATATCAAACTACATGAAAAACGTGAAAAAAGTAACTATTTTACCATATTTGAGGATTTTAACTTCGAATCATAAAGTGAGATTTCCTATTATTTAGATCCAAGAAAAGACATATGACAATATTGTTTCCAATTCAAATGATAAAAATCAATGTATTTTCATTTGAATAAACAAAAATGTTCCTGATTTTCCGTTTATATTACCGATGGAAGATGTACTAGAAAACCGCTCTATTCCGGCTGAAACGTCGATATACGCAATAAAAACCGAACTTCTCCCCTTTTCATTATCTTTCTCAGTATTTTAACGATAAACAAATAAATGATTGAAAAGGAAGTATTAAAGGTTATTATCTAATGAATTCTGTGTGTGCATCATATTTATCGTATATATATGAATTAATACATATAAACTGAAAATTCACAAAAACGTAGAAAAACGGCAAAATATTGTCTAATTCGATGATATTTTCTTTAAATCACATTAAGAAAAAGGGGATGATAAACGTCAAAATATTGCTAAATTCGATGATTTTTCGCACGAAACAAAATGCAAGAAAACCTGCTTAAAATGCAATATTATGCGAAATTCTGAGATTTGAAGGCCAAATCACATATTGTGATACTACATGAAATAGTATCAAAATATTAGTAAAAACGAATATATATACGTAATATCAAACTACATGAAAAACGTGAAAAAAGTCACCATTTTACCAAATTTGAAGATTTTAACTTTGAATCATAGAGCAAGGTTTCTTATTATTTATATCCAAGAAAAGACATATGACAATGTTGTTTCCAATACAAATGATAAAAATCAATGTGTTTTCATTAGAATGAACTATTTCTGATTTTCCGTTTATATTACCGATGGAAGATGTACACGTAAAACCGCCCTAATCCGGCTGAAACGTCGATATATGCAATAAAATCCGAACTTCTCACCTTTTCAATATCTTACTCAGTATTTAAACGAGAAACAAATAAATAAGTATTAGTAAAGGTAAGTATTAAAGGTTATTATCTAATGAATTATGTGTGTGTATCATATTTATCGTATATATATGAATTAATACCAATAAACTGAAAATTCACAAAAACGTAGAAAAACGGCAAAATATTGTCTAATACGATGATATTTTGTTTAAATCACATTAAGGAAAAGGGGGATGATAAACGTCAAAATATTGCTAAATTCGATGATTTTTCGTACGAAACAAAATGCAAGAAAACCTGCTTAAAATGCAATATTATGCGAAATTCTGAGATTTGAAGGCCAAATCACATATTGTGATAATACATGAAATAGTATCGAAATATTGGTAAAAACGAATATATATACGTAATATCAAACTACATGAAAAACGTGAAAAAAGTCACTATTTTACCATATTTGAGGATTTTAACTTCGAATCATAGAGTGAGATTTCCTATTATTTAGTTTCAAGAAAAGACATATGACAATATTGTTTCCAATTCAAATGATAAAAATCAATGTATTTTCATTTGAATAAACAAAAATGTTCCTGATTTTCCGTTTATATTACCGATGGAATAAGTACTAGAAAACCGCTCTATTCCGGCTGAAACGTCGATATATGCAATAAAAACCGAACTTCTCCCCTTTTCATTATCTTTCTCAGTATTTTAACGATAAACAAATAAATGATTGAAAAGGAAGTATTAAAGGTTATTATCTAATGAATTATGAGTGCATCATATTTATCGTATATATATGAATTAATACCAATAAACTGAAAATTCACAAAAACGTAGAAAAACGGCAAAATATTGTCTAATTCGATGATATTTTGTTTAAATCACATTAAGGAAAAGGGGATGATAAACGTCAAAATACTGCTAAATTCGGTGATTTTTCGTACGAAACAAAATGCAAGAAAACCTGCTTAAAATGCAATATTATGCGAAATTCTGAGATTTGAAGGCCAAATCACATATTGTGATACTACATGAAATACTATCGAAATATTGGTAAAAACGAATATATATACGTAATATCAAACTACATGAAAAACCTGAAAAAGTCACTATTTTACCAAATTTGAGGATTTTAACTTCGAATCATAGAGCGAGGTTTCGTATTATTTAGATCCAAGAAAAGACATATGACAATGTTGTTTCCAATGCAAATGATAAGAATCAATGTGTTTTCATTAGAATTAACTAAAATGTTCCTCATTTTCCGTTTATATTACCGATGGAAGATGTACAAGAAAACCGCTCTATTCCGGCTGAAACGTCAATATATGCAATAAAAACCAAACTTCTCCCCTTTTCAATATCTTACTCAGTATTTTAACGATAAACAAATAAATGATTGAAAAGGAAGTATTTAAAGTTATTATCTAATGAATTCCGTGTGTGCATCATATTTATCGTATATTTATGAATTAATACCAATAAACTGAAAATTCACAAAAACGTAGAAAAACGGCAAAATATTGTCTAATTCGATGATATTTTGTTTAAATCACATTAAGGAAAAGGGGATGATAAACGTCAAAATATTGCTAAATTAGATGATTTTTCGTACGAAACAAAATGCAAGAAAACTTGCTTAAAATGCAATATTATGCGAAATTCTGAGATTTGAAGGACAAATCACATATTGTGATACTACATGAAATAGTATCGAAATATTGGTAAAAACGAATATATATACGTAATATGAAACTACATGAAAAACGTGAAAAAAAATCACTATTTTACCAAATTTGAGGATTTTAACTTCGAATCCTAGAGCAAGGTTTCGTATTATTTAGATCCAAAAAAAGAGATATGACAATGTTGTTTCCAATACAAATGATAAAAATCAATGTGTTTTCATTAGAATTAACTAAAACGTTCCTGATTATCCGTTTATATTACCGATGGAAGATGTACAAGAAAACCGCTCTAATGCGGCTGAAACGTCGATATATGCAATAAAAACCGAACTTCTCCCCTTTTCAATATCTTTCTCAGTATTTAAACGAGAAACAAATAAATGATTGAAAAGTAAGTATTAAAGGTTATAATCTAATGAATTATGTGTGTGCATCATATATATCGTATATATATGAATTAATACCAATAAACTGAAAATTCACAAAAACGTAGAAAAACGGCAAAATATTGTATAATTCGATGATATTTTGTTTAAATCACATTAAGGAAAAGGGGATGATAAACGTCAAAATATTGCTTAATTCGATGATTTTTCGTACGGAACAAAATGCCAGAAAACCTGCTTAAAATGCAATATTATGCGAAATTCTGAGATTTGAAGGACAAATCACATATTGTGATACTACATGAAATAGTATCGAAATATTGGTAAAAACGAATATATATACGTAATATCAAACTACATGAAAAACATGAAAAAAATCACTATTTTACCATATTAGAGGATTTTCACTTCGAATCATAGAGCGAGATTTCCTATTATTTAGATCCATGAAAAGAGATATGACAATGTTATTTCCAATACAAATGATAAAAATCAATGTGTTTTCATTAGATTAACTAAAATGTTCCTGATTTTCCGTTTATATTACCGATGGAAGATATACACGTAAAACTGCTCTATTCCGGCTGAAACGTCGATATATGCAATAAAAACCGAACTTCTCCCCTTTTCAATATCTTACTCAGTATTTTAACGAGAAACAAGTAAATGATTGAAAAGGGAGTATTAAAGGTTATTATCTAATGAATTATGACCAATAAACTGAAAATTCACAAAAACGTAGAAAAACGGCAAAATATTGTCTAATTCGATGATATTTTGTTTAAATCACATTAAGGAAAAGGGGATGATAAACGTCAAAATAGTGCTAAATTCGGTGATTTTTCGTACGAAACAAAATGCAAGAAAACCTGCTTGAAATGCAGGTTTCGCATATTATGCGAAATTCTGAGATTTGAAGGCCAAATCACATATTGTGATACTACATGAAATACTATCGAAATATTGGTAAAAACGAATATATATACGTAATATCAAACTACATGAAAAACCTGAAAATGTCACTATTTTACCAAATTTGAGGATTTTAACTTCGAATCATAGAGCGAGATTTCCTATTATTTAGATCCAAGAAAAGAGATATGACAATGTTGTTTCCAATACAAATGATAAAAATCAATGTGTTTTCATTAGAATTAACTAAAATGTTCCTGATTTTCCGTTTATATTACCGATGGAAGATGTACACGTAAAACCGCTCTAATCCGGCTGAAACGTCGATATATGCAAAAAAACCGAACTTCTCCCCTTTTCAATATCTTACTCAGTATTTAAACGAGAAACAAATAAATGATTGAAAAGGGAGTATTAAAGGTTATTATCTAATGAATTATGTGTGTGCATCATATTTATCGTATATATATGAATTAATACCAATAAACTGAAAATTCACAAAAACGTAGAAAAACGTCAAAATATTGTCTAATTCGATGATATTTTGTTTAAATCAAATTAAGGAAATGGGGATGATAAACGTCAAAATATTGCTAAGATCGATGATTTTTCGTACGAAACAAAATGCAAGAAAACCTGCTTAAAATGCAATATTATGCGAAATTCTGAGATTTGAAGGACAAATCACATATTGTGATACTACATGAAATAGTATCGAAATATTGGTAAAAACGAATATATATACGTAATATGAAACTACATGAAAAACGTGAAAAAAAATCACTATTTTACCAAATTTGAGGATTTTAACTTCGAATCATAGAGCAAGGTTTCGTATTATTTAGATCCAAGAAAAGACATATGACAATGTTGTTTCCAATACAAATGATAAAAATCAATGTGTTTTCATTTGAATAAACAAAAATGTTCCTGATTATCCGTTTATATTACCGATGGAAGATGTACAAGAAAAGCGCTCTATTCCGGCTAAACGTCGATATATGCAATAAAAACCGAACTTCTCCCCTTTTCAATATCTTTCTCAGTATTTAAATGATAAACAAATAAATGATTGAAAAGTAAGTATTAAAGGTTATTATCTAATGAATTATGTGTGTGCATCATATTTATCGTATATATATGAATTAATACAAATAAACTGAAAATTCACAAAAACGTAGAAAAACGGCAAAATATTGTCTAATTCGATGATATTTTGTTTAAATCACATTAAGGAAAAGGGGATGATAAACGTCAAAATATTGCTAAATTCGATGATTTTTCGTACGAAACAAAATGCAAGAAAACCTGCTTAAAATGCAATATTATGCGAAATTCTGAGATTTGAAGGCCAAATCACATATTGTGATACTACATAAAATAGTATCGAAATATTAATAAAAACGAATATATATACGTAATATCAAACTACATGAAAAACATGAAAAAAAACACTATTTTACCATATTAGAGGATTTTCACTTCGAATCATAGAGCGAGATTTCCTATTATTTAGATCCATGAAAAGAGATATGACAATGTTATTTCCAATACAAATGATAAAAATCAATGTGTTTTCATTAGATTAACTAAAATGTTCCTGATTTTCCGTTTATATTACCGATGGAAGATATACACGTAAAACTGCTCTATTCCGGCTGAAACGTCGATATATGCAATAAAAACCGAACTTCTCCCCTTTTCAATATCTTACTCAGTATTTTAACGAGAAACAAGTAAATGATTGAAAAGGGAGTATTAAAGGTTATTATCTAATGAATTATGACCAATAAACTGAAAATTCACAAAAACGTAGAAAAACGGCAAAATATTGTCTAATTCGATGATATTTTGTTTAAATCACATTAAGGAAAAGGGGATGATAAACGTCAAAACAGTGCTAAATTCGGTGATTTTTCGTACGAAACAAAATGCAAGAAAACCTGCTTGAAATGCAGGTTTCGCATATTATGCGAAATTCTGAGATTTGAAGGCCAAATCACATATTGTGATACTACATGAAATAGTATCGAAATATTGGTTAAAACGAATATATATACGTAATATCAAACTACATGAAAAACATGAAAAAAGTCACTATTTTACCATATTAGAGGATTTTCACTCCGAATCATAGAGCGAGATTTCCTATTATTTAGATCCAAGAAAAGAGATATGACAATGTTGTTTCCAATACAAATGATAAAAATCAATGTGTTTTCATTAGAATTAACTAAAATGTTCCTGATTTTCCGTTTATATTACCGATGGAAGATGTACACGTAAAACCGCTCTAATCCGGCTGAAACGTCGATATATGCAATAAAAACCGAACTTCTCCCCTTTTCAATATCTTACTCAGTATTTAAACGAGAAACAAATAAATGATTGAAAAGGGAGTATTAAAGGTTATTATCTAATGAATTATGTGTGTGCATCATATTTATCGTATATATATGAATTAATACCAATAAACTGAAAATTCACAAAAACGTAGAAAAACGGCAAAATATTGTCTAATTCGATGATATTTTGTTTAAATCAAATTAAGGAAATGGGGATGATAAACGTCAAAATATTGCTAAGATCGATGATTTTTCGTACGAAACAAAATGCAAGAAAACCTGCTTAAAATGCAATATTATGCGAAATTCTGAGATTTGAAGGACAAATCACATATTGTGATACTACATGAAATAGTATCGAAATATTGGTAAAAACGAATATATATACGTAATATGAAACTACATGAAAAACGTGAAAAAAAAATCACTATTTTACCAAATTTGAGGATTTTAACTTCGTATCATAGAGCAAGGTTTCGTATTATTTAGATCCAAGAAAAGACATATGACAATGTTGTTTCCAATACAAATGATAAAAATCAATGTGTTTTCATTTGAATAAACGAAAATGTTCCTGATTATCCGTTTATATTACCGATGGAAGATGTACAAGAAAAGCGCTCTATTCCGGCTAAACGTCGATATATGCAATAAAAACCGAACTTCTCCCCTTTTCAATATCTTTCTCAGTATTTAAATGATAAACAAATAAATGATTGAAAAGTAAGTATTAAAGGTTATTATCTAATGAATTATGTGTGTGCATCATATTTATCGTATATATATGAATTAATACAAATAAACTGAAAATTCACAAAAACGTAGAAAAACGGCAAAATATTGTCTAATTCGATGATATTTTGTTTAAATCACATTAAGAAAAAGGGGATGATAAACGTCAAAATATTGCTAAATTCGATGATTTTTCGTACGAAACAAAATGCAAGAAAACCTGCTTAAAATGCAATATTATGCGAAATTCTGAGATTTGAAGGCCAAATCACATATTGTGATACTACATGAAATAGTATCGAAATATTAATAAAAACGAATATATATACGTAATATCAAACTACATGAAAAACATGAAAAAAACACTATTTTACCATATTAGAGGATTTTCACTTCGAATCATAGAGCGAGATTTCCTATTATTTAGATCCAAAAAAAGAGATATGACAATGTTGTTTCCAATACAAATGATAAAAATCAATGTGTTTTCATTAGAATTAACTAAAACGTTCCTGATTTTCCGTTTATATTACCGATGGAAGATTAAAAATTAAAAACATTTAAAACCGCTCTAATGCGGCTGAAACGTCGATATATGCAATAAAAACCGAACTTCTCCCCTTTTCAATATCTTACTCAGTATTTAAACGAGAAACAAATAAATGACGGAAAAGGGAGTATTAAAGGTTATAATCTAATGAATTATGTGTGTGCATCATATATATCGTGCATATATGAATTAATACCAATAAACTGAAAATTCACAAAAACGTAGAAAAACGGCAAAATATTGTATAATTCGATGATATTTTGTTTAAATCACATTAAGGAAAAGGGGATGATAAACGTCAAAATATTGCTTAATTCGATGATTTTTCGTACGAAACAAAATGCAAGAAAACCTGCTTAAAATGCAATATTATGCGAAATTCTGAGATTTGAAGGACAAATCACATATTGTGATACTACATGAAATAGTATCGAAATATTGGTAAAAACGAATATATATACGTAATATCAAACTACATGAAAAAAATCACTATTTTACCATATTAGAGGATTTTCACTTCGAATCATAGAGCGAGATTTCCTATTATTTAGATCCATGAAAAGAGATATGACAATGTTATTTCCAATACAAATTATAAAAATAAATGTGTTTTCATTAGATTAACTGAAATGTTCCTGATTTTCGGTTTATATTACCGATGGAAGATGTACACGTAAAACTGCTCTATTCCGGCTGAAACTTCGATATATGCAATAAAAACCGAACTTCTCCCCTTTTCAATATCTTACTCAGTATTTTAACGAGAAACAAGTAAATGATTGAAAAGGGAGTATTAAAGGTTATTATCTAATGAATTATGAGTGCATCATATTTATCGTATGTATATGAATTAATACCAATAAACTGAAAATTCACAAAAACGTAGAAAAACGGCAAAATATTGTCTAATTCGATGATATTTTGTTTAAATCACATTAAGGAAAAGGGGATGATAAACGTCAAAATACTGCTAAATTCGGTGATTTTTCGTACGAAACAAAATGCAAGAAAACCTGCTTGAAATGCAGGTTTCGCATATTATGCGAAATTCTGAGATTTGAAGGCCAAATCACATATTGTGATACTACATGAAATACTATCGAAATATTGGTAAAAACGAATATATATACGTAATATCAAACTACATGAAAAACCTGAAAAAGTCACTATTTTACCAAATTTGAGGATTTTAACTTCGAATCATAGAGCGAGGTTTCGTATTATTTAGATCCAAGAAAAGACAAATGACAATGTTGTTTCCAATGCAAATGATAAGAATCAATGTGTTTTCATTAGAATTAACTAAAATGTTCCTCATTTTCCGTTTATATTACCGATGGAAGATGTAGAAGAAAACAGCTCTATTCCGGCTGAAACGTCGATATATGCAATAAAAACCGAACTTATCCCCTTTTCAATATCTTACTCAGTATTTTTACGATAAACAAATAAATGATTGAAAAGGAAGTATTAAAGGTTATTATCTAATGAATTCTGTGTGTGCATCATATTTATCGTATATTTGTGAATTAATACCAATAAACTGAAAATTCACATAAACGTAGAAAAACGGCAAAATATTGTCTAATTCGATGATATTTTGTTTAAATCACATTAAGGAAAAGGGGATGATAAACGTCAAAATATTGCTAAATTAGATGATTTTTCGTACGAAACAAAATGCAAGAAAACCTGCTTAAAATGCAATATTATGCGAAATTCTGAGATTTGAAGGCCAAATCACATATTGTGATACAACATGAAATAGTATCGAAATATTGGTAAAATCGAATATATACACGTAATATCAAACTACATGAAAAACATGAAAAAAATCACTATTTTACCATATTAGAGGATTTTCACTTCGAATCATAGAGCGAGATTTCCTATTATTTAGATCCAAGAAAAGAGATATGACAATGTTGTTTCCAATACAAATGATAAAAATCAATGTGTTTTCATTAGAATTAACTAAAACGTTCCTGATTTTCCGTTTATATTATCGATGGAAGATGTACACGTAAAACCGCTCTAATCCGGCTGAAACGTCGATATATGCAATAAAAACCGAACTTCTCCCCTTTTCAATATCTTATTCAGTATTTTAACGAGAAACAAGTAAATGATTAAAAAGGGAGTATTAAAGGTTATTATCTAATGAATTATGAGTGCATCATATTTATCGTATATATATGAATTAATACCAATAAACTGAAAATTCACAAAAACGTAGAAAAACGGCAAAATATTGTCTAATTCGATGATATTTTGTTTAAATCACATTAAGGAAAAGGGGATGATAAACGTCAAAATACTGCTAAATTCGGTGATTTTTCGTACGAAACAAAATGCAAGAAAACCTGCTTGAAATGCAGGTTTCGCATATTATGCGAAATTCTGAGATTTGAAGGCCAAATCACATATTGTGATACTACATGAAATAGTATCAAAATATTAGTAAAAACGAATATATATACGTAATATCAAACTACATGAAAAACGTGAAAAAAGTCACTATTTTACCATATTTGAGGATTTTAACTTCGAATCATAGAGCGAGATTTCCTATTATTTAGATCCAAGAAAAGACATATGACAATGTTGTTTCCAATACAAATGATAAAATCAATGTATTTTCATTAGAATAAACTAAAAATGTTCCTGATTTTCCGTTTATATTACCGATGGAAGATGTACTAGAAAACCGCTCTATTCCGGCTGAAACGTCGATATATGCAATAAAAACCGAACTTCTCCCCTTTTCAATATCTTTCTCAGTATTTTAACGATAAACAAATAAATGATTGAAAAGGAAGTATTAAAGGTTATTATCTAATGAATTATGTGTGTGCATCATATTTATCGTATATATGAATTAATACCAATAAACTGAAAATTCACAAAAACGTAGAAAAACGGCAAAATATTGTCTAATTCGATGATATTTTGTTTAAATCACATTAAGGAAAATGGGGATGATAAACGTCAAAATACTGCTAAATTCGGTGATTTTTCGTACGAAACAAAATGCAAGAAAACCTGCTTGAAAATGCAATATTATGCGAAATTCTGAGATTTGAAGGCCAAATCACATATTGTGATACTACATGAAATAGTATCAAAATATTAGTAAAAACGAATATATATACGTAATATCAAACTACATGAAAAACGTGAAAAAAGTCACCATTTTACCAAATTTGAAGATTTTAACTTTGAATCATAGAGCAAGGTTTCTTATTATTTAGATCCAAGAAAAGACATATGACAATGTTGTTTCCAATACAAATGATAAAAATCAATGTGTTTTCATTAGAATGAACTAAAATGTTCCTGATTTTCCGTTTATATTTCCGATGGAAGATGTACACGTAAAACCGCCCTAATCCGGCTGAAACGTCGATATATGCAATAAAAACCGAACTTCTCACCTTTTCAATATCTTACTCAGTATTTAAACGAGAAACAAATAAATAAGTATTAGTAAAAGTAAGTATTAAAGCTTATTATCTAATGAATTATGTGTGTGCATCATATTTATCGTATATATATGAATTAATACCAATAAACTGAAAATTCACAAAAACGTAGAAAAACGGCAAAATATTGTCTAATTCGATGATATTTTGTTTAAATCACATTAAGGAAAAGGGGATGATAAACGTCAAAATATTGCTAAATTCGATGATTTTTCGTACGAAACAAAATGCAAGAAAACCTGCTTAAAATGCAATATTATGCGAAATTCTGAGATTTGAAGGCCTAATCACATATTGTGATAATACATGAAATAGTATCGAAATATTGGTAAAAACGAATATATATACGTAATATCAAACTACATGAAAAACGTGAAAAAAGTCACTATTTTACCATATTTGAGGATTTTAACTTCGAATCATAGAGTGAGATTTCCTATTATTTAGATCCAAGAAAAGACATGACAATATTGTTTCCAATTCAAATGATATAAATCAATGTATTTTCATTTGAATAAACAAAAATGTTCCTGATTTTCCGTTTATATTACCGATGGAAGATGTACTAGAAAACCGCTCTATTCCGGCTGAAACGTCGATATATGCAATAAAAACCGAACTTCTCCCCTTTTCATTATCTTTCTCAGTATTTTAACGATAAACAAATAAATGATTGAAAAGGAAGAATTAAAGGTTATTATCTAATGAATTCTGTGTGTGCATCATATTTATCGTATATATATGAATTAATACCAATAAACTGAAAATTCACAAAAACGTAGAAAAACGGCAAAATATTGTCTAATTCGATGATATTTTGTTTAAATCACATTAAGGAAATGGGGATGATAAACGTCAAAATACTGCTAAATTCGGTGATTTTTCGTACGAAACAAAATGCAAGAAAACCTGCTTGAAATGCAATATTATGCGAAATTCTGAGATTTGAAGGCCAAATCACATATTGTGATACTACATGAAATAGTATCAAAATAATAGTAAAAACGAATATATATACGTAATATCGAACTACATGAAAAACGTGAAAAAAGTCACAATTTTACCAAATTTGAAGATTTTAACTTTGAATCATAGAGCAAGGTTTCTTAATATTTAGATCCAAGAAAAGACATATGACAATGTTGTTTCCAATACAAATGATAAAAATCAATGTGTTTTCATTAGAATGAACTAAAATGTTCCTGATTTTCCGTTTATATTACCGATGGAAGATGTACACGTAAAACCGCCCTAATCCGGCTGAAACGTCGATATATGCAATAAAAACCGAACTTCTCACCTTTTCAATATCTTACTCAGTATTTAAACGAGAAACAAATAAATAAGTATTAGTAAAAGTAAGTATTAAAGGTTATTATCTAATGAATTCTGTGTGTGCATCATATATATCGTATATTTATGAATTAATACCAATAAACTGAAAATTCACAAAAACGTAGAAAAACGGCAAAATATTGTCTAATTCGATGATATTTTGTTTAAATCACATTAAGGAAAAGGGGATGATAAACGTCAAAATATTGCTAAATTCGATGATTTTTCGTACGAAACAAAATGCAAGAAAACCTGCTTAAAATGCAATATTATGCAAAATTCTGAGATTTGAAGGACAAATCACATATTGTGATACTACATGAAATAGTATCGAAATATTGGTAAAAACGAATATATATACGTAATATCAAACTACATGAAAAACGTGAAAAAAAGTCACTATTTTACCATATTTGAGGATTTTAACTTCGAATCATAGAGCAGAGATTTCCTATTATTTAGATCCAAGAAAAGACATATGACAATGTTGTTTCCAATACAAATGATAAAAATCAATGTGTTTTCATTAGAATGAACTAAAATGTTCCTGATTTTCCGTTTATATTACCGATGGAAGATGTACAAGTAAAACCGCTCTATTCCGGCTGAAACGTCGATATATGCAATAAAAACCGAACTTCTCCCCTTTTCAATATCTTTCTCAGTATTTAAACGATAAACAAATAAATGATTGAAAAGGAAGTATTAAAGGTTATTATCTAATGAATTCTGTGTGTGCATCATATTATCGTATATTATATGAATTAATACCAATAAACTGAAAATTCACAAAAACGTAGAAAAACGGCAAAATATTGTCTAATTCGATGATATTTTGTTTAAATCACATTAAGGAAAATGGGGATGATAAACGTCAAAATACTTGCTAAATTCGAGTGATTTTTCGTACGAAACAAAATGCAAGAAAACCTGCTTGAAATGCAATATTATGCGAAATTCTGAGATTTGAAGGCCAAATCACATATTGTGATACTACATGAAATAGTATCGAAATATTAGGTAAAAACGAATATATATACGTAATATCAAACTACATGAAAAACGTGAAAAAAAGTCACTATTTTACCAAATTTGAGGATTTTAACTTCGAATCATAGAGCAAGGTTTCGTATTATTTAGATCCAAGAAAAGACATATGACAATGTTGTTTCCAATACAAATGATAAAAATCAATGTGTTTTCATTAGAATGAACTAAAATGTTCCTGATTTTCCGTTTATATTACCGATGGAAGATGTACACGTAAAACCGCTCTAATCCGGCTGAAACGTCGATATATGCAATAAAAACCGAACTTCTCCCCTTTTCAATATCTTACTCAGTATTTAAACGAGAAACAAATAAATAGATTGAAAAGGAAGTATTAAAGGTTATTATCTAATGAATTCTGTGTGTGCATCATATATATCGTATATTTATGAATTAATACCAATAAACTGAAAATTCACAAAAACGTAGAAAAACTGCAAAATATTGTCTAATTCGATGATATTTTGTTTAAATCACATTAAGGAAAAGGGGATGATAAACGTCAAAATATTGCTAAATTCGATGATTTTTCGTACGAAACAAAATGCAAGAAAACCTGCTTAAAATGCAATATTATGCGAAATTCTGAGATTTGAAGGCCAAATCACATATTGTGATAATACATGAAATAGTATCGAAATATTGGTAAAAACGAATATATATACGTAATATCAAACTACATGAAAAACGTGAAAAAAAGTCACTATTTTACCAATTTGAGGATTTTAACTTCGAATCATAGAGTGAGATTTCGTATTATTTAGATCCAAGAAAAGACATATGACAATGTTGTTTCCAATACAAATGATAAAAATCAATGTGTTTTCATTAGAATTAACTAAAATGTTCCTGATTTTCCGTTTATATTACCGATGGAAGATGTACACGTAAAACCGCTCTATTCCGGCTGAAACGTCGATATATGCAATAAAAACCGAACTTCTCCCCTTTTCAATATCTTACTCAGTATTTAACGAGAAACAAATAAATGATTGAAAAGGAAGTATTAAAGGTTATTATCTAATGAATTATGTGTGTGCATCATATTTATCGTATATTATGAATTAATACCAATAAACTGAAAATTCACAAAAACGTAGAAAAACGGCAAAATATTGTCTAATTCGATGATATTTTGTTTAAATCACATTAAGGAAAAGGGGATGATAAACGTCAAAATATTGCTAAATTCGATGATTTTTCGTACGAAACAAAATGCAAGAAAACCTGCTTAAAATGCAATATTATGCGAAATTCTGAGATTTGAAGGCCAAATCACATATTGTGATACTACATGAAATAGTATCGAAATATTGGTAAAAACGAATATATATACGTAATATCAAACTACATGAAAAACGTGAAAAAAAGTCACTATTTTACCAAATTTGAGGATTTTAACTTCGAATCATAGAGCGAGGTTTCGTATTATTTAGATCCAAGAAAAGACATATGACAATGTTGTTTCCAATACAAATGATAAAAATCAATGTGTTTTCATTAGAATAACTAAAATGTTCCTGATTATCCGTTTATATTACCGATGGAAGATGTACACGTAAAACCGCTCTATTCCGGCTGAAACGTCGATATATGCAATAAAAACCGAACTTCTCCCCTTTTCAATATCTTACTCAGTATTTAAACGAGAAACAAATAAATGATTGAAAAGGAAGTATTAAAGGTTATTATCTAATGAATTCTGTGTGTGCATCATATATATCGTATATTTATGAATTAATACCAATAAACTGAAAATTCACAAAAACGTAGAAAAACTTCAAAATATTGTCTAATTCGATGATATTTTGTTTAAATCACATTAAGGAAAAGGGGATGATAAACGTCAAAATATTGCTAAATTCGATGATTTTTCGTACGAAACAAAATGCAAGAAAACCTGCTTAAAATGCAATATTATGCGAAATTCTGAGATTTGAAGGCCAAATCACATATTGTGATAATACATGAAATAGTATCGAAATATTGGTAAAAACGAATATATTACGTAATATCAAACTACATGAAAAACGTGAAAAAAGTCACTATTTTACCATATTTGAGGATTTTAACTTCGAATCATAGAGTGAGATTTCGTATTATTTAGATCCAAGAAAAGACATATGACAATGTTGTTTCAATACAAATGATAAAAATCAATGTGTTTTCATTTAGAATTAACTAAAATGTTCCTGATTTTCCGTTTATATTACCGATGGAAGATGTACACGTAAAACCGCTCTAATCCGGCTGAAACGTCGATATATGCAATAAAAACCGAACTTCTCCCCTTTTCAATATCTTACTCAGTATTTTAACGAGAAACAAATAAATGATTGAAAAGGAAGTATTAAAGGTTATTATCTAATGAATTATGTGTGTGCATCATATTTATCGTATATTTATGAATTAATACCAATAAACTGAAAATTCACAAAAACGTAGAAAAACGGCAAAATATTGTCTAATTCGATGATATTTTGTTTAAATCACATTAAGGAAAAAGGGGATGATAAACGTCAAAATATTGCTAAATTCGATGATTTTTCGTACGAAGCAAAATGCAAGAAAACCTGCTTAAAATGCAATATTATGCGAAATTCTGAGATTTGAAGGCCAAATCACATATTGTGATAATACATGAAATAGTATCGAAATATTGGTAAAAACGAATATATGTACGTAATATCAAACTACATGAAAAACGTGAAAAAAGTCACTATTTTACCATAATTTGAGGATTTTCACTTCGAATCATAGAGTGAGATTTCCTATTATTTAGATCCAAGAAAAGACATATGACAATGTTGTTTCCAATACAAATGATAAAAATCAATGTGTTTTCATTAGAATTAACTAAAATGTTCCTGATATTCCGTTTATATTACCGATGGAAGATGTACACGTAAAACCGCTCTATTCCGGCTGAAACGTCGATATATGCAATAAAAACCGAACTTCTCCCCTTTTCAATATCTTACTCAGTATTTTAACGAGAAACAAATAAATGATTGAAAAGGAAGTATTAAAGGTTATTATCTAATGAATTATGATGTGTGCATCATATTTATCGTATATTATGAATTAATACCAATAAACTGAAAATTCACAAAAACGTAGAAAAACGGCAAAATATTGTCTAATTCGATGATATTTTGTTTAAATCACATTAAGGAAAAGGGGATGATAACGTCAAAATACTTGCTAAATTCGGTGATTTTTCGTACGAAACAAAATGCAAGAAAACCTGCTTGAAATGCAATATTATGCGAAATTCTGAGATTTGAAGGCCAAATCACATATTGTGATACTACATGAAATACTATCGAAATATTGGTAAAAACGAATATATATACGTAATATCAAACTACATGAAAAACCGTGAAAAAAAGTCACTATTTTACCAAATTTGAGGATTTTAACTTCGAATCATAGAGCGAGGTTTCGTATTATTTAGATCCAAGAAAAGACATATGACAATGTTGTTTCCAATACAAATGATAAAAATCAATGTGTTTTCATTTGAATAAACAAAAATGTTCCTGATTATCCGTTTATATTACCGATGGAAGATGTACAAGAAAACCGCTCTATATCCGGCTGAAACGTCGATATATGCAATAAAAACCGAACTTCTCCCCTTTTCAATATCTTTACTCAGTATTTAAACGCTAAACAAATAAATGATTGAAAAGGAAGTATTAAAGGTTATTATTAATGAATTCTGTGTGTGCATCATATATATCGTATATTTATGAATTAATACCAATAAACTGAAAATTCACAAAAACGTAGAAAACTTCAAAATATTGTCTAATTCGATGATATTTTGTTTAAATCACATTAAGGAAAAGGGGATGATAAACGTCAAAATATTGCTAAATTCGATGATTTTTCGTACGAAACAAAATGCAAGAAAACCTGCTTAAAATGCAATATTATGCGAAATTCTGAGATTTGAAGGCCAAATCACATATTGTGATAATACATGAAATAGTATCGAAATATTGGTAAAAACGAATATATGTACGTAATATCAAACTACATGAAAAACGTGAAAAAAGTCACTATTTTACCATATTTGAGGATTTTCACTTCGAATCATAGAGTGAGATTTCCTATTATTTAGATCCAAGAAAAGACATATGACAATGTTGTTTCCAATACAAATAATAAAAATCAATGTGTTTTCATTTGAATTAACTAAAATGTTCCTGATTTTCCGTTTATATTACCGATGGAAGATGTACACGTAAAATCCGCTCTAATCCGGCTGAAACTGTCGATATATGCAATAAAAACCGAACTTCTCCCCTTTCAATATCTTACTCAGTATTTTAACGAGAAACAAATAAATGATTGAAAAGGAAGTATTAAAGGTTATTATCTAATGAATTCTGTGTGTGCATCATATTTATCGTATATTATATGAATTAATACCAATAAACTGAAAATTCACAAAAACGTAGAAAAACGGCAAAATATTGTCTAATTCGATGATATTTTGTTTAAATCACATTAAGGAAAAGGGGATGATAAACGTCAAAATATTGCTAAATTCGATGATTTTTCGTACGAAACAAAATGCAAGAAAACCTGCCTAAAATGCAATATTATGCGAAATTCTGAGATTTGAAGGCCAAATCACATATTGTGATTATACATGAAATAGTATCGAAATATTGGTAAAAACGAATATATACGTAATATCAAACTACATGAAAAACGTGAAAAAAGTCACTATTTTACCAAATTTGAAGATTTTAACTTTGAATCATAGAGCAAGGTTTCTTATTATTTAGATCCAAGAAAAGACATATGACAATGTTGTTTCCAATACAAATGATAAAAATCAATGTGTTTTCATTTGAATAAACAAAAATGTTCCTGATTATCCGTTTATATTACCGATGGAAGATGTACAAGAAAACCGCTCTATTCCGGCTGAAACGTCGATATATGCAATAAAAACCGAACTTCTCCCCTTTTCAATATCTTTCTCAGTATTTAAACGCTAAACAAATAAATGATTGAAAAGGAAGTATTAAAGGTTATTTTAATGAATTCTCTGTGTGCATCATATTATCGTATATTATGAATTAATACCAATAAACTGAAAATTCACAAAAACGTAGAAAAACTTCAAAATATTGTTTAATTCGATGATATTTTGTTTAAATCACATTAAGGAAAAGGGGATGATAAACGTCAAAATATTGCTAAATTCGATGATTTTTCGTACGAAACAAAATGCAAGAAAACCTGCCTAAAATGCAATATTATGCGAAATTCTGAGATTTGAAGGCCAATCACATATTGTGATTACACATGAAATAGTATCAAAATATTGGTAAAAACGAAATATATACGTAATATCAAACTACATGAAAAACGTGAAAAAAGTCACTATTTTACCAAATTTGAAGATTTTAACTTTGAATCATAGAGCAAGGTTTCTTATTATTTAGATCCAAGAAAAGACATATGACAATGTTGTTTCCAATACAAATGATAAAAATCAATGTGTTTTCATTAGAATGAACTAAAATGTTCCTGAATTTTCCGTTTATATTACCGATGGAAGATGTACACGTAAAACCGCCCTAATCCGGCTGAAACGTCGATATATGCAATAAAACCAAACTTCTCACCTTTTCAATATCTTACTCAGAATTTAAAGGAGAAACAAATAAATAAGTATTAGTAAAAGTAAGTATTAAAGGTTATTATCTAATGAATTATGTGTGTGCATCCTATTTATCGTATATATATGAATTAATACCAATAAACTGAAAATTCACAAAAACGTAGAAAAACGGCAAAATATTGTCTAATTCGATGATATTTTGTTTAGATCACATTAAGGAAAAAGGGGATGATAAACGTCAAAATATTGCTAAATTCGATGATTTTTCGTACGAAACAAAATGCAAGAAAACCTGCTTAAAATGCAATATTATGCGAAATTCTGAGATTTGAAGGCCAAATCACATATTGTGATAATACATGAAATAGTATCGAAATATTGGTAAAAACGAATATATATACGTAATATCAAACTACATGAAAAACGTGAAAAAAAGTCACTATTTTACCATATTTGAGGATTTTAACTTCGAATCATAGAATGAGATTTCCTATTATTTAGATCCAAGAAAAGACATATGACAATATTGTTTCCAATTCAAATGATAAAAAATCAATGTAGTTTTCATTTGAATAACAAAAATGTTCCTGATTTTCCGTTTATATTACCGATGGAAGATGAAATAGAAAACCGCTCTATTCCGGCTGAAACGTCGATATATGCAATAAAAACCGAACTTCTCCCCTTTTCAATATCTTTCTCAGTATTTTAACGATAAACAAATAAATGATTGAAAAGGAAGTATTAAAGGTTATTATCTAATGAATTCTGTGTGTGCATCATATTTATCGTATAAATATGAATTAATACCAATGAACTGAAAATTCACAAAAACGTAGAAAAACGGCAAAATATTGTCTAATTCGATGATATTTTGTTTAAATCACATTAAGGAAAAAAGGATGATAAACGTCAAAATATTGCTAAATTCGATGATTTTTCGTACGAAGCAAAATGCAAGAAAACCTGCTTAAAATGCAATATTATGCGAAATTCTGAGATTTGAAGGCCAAATCACATATTGTGATAATACATGAAATAGTATCGAAATATTGGTAAAAACGAATATATGTACGTAATATCAAACTACATGAAAAACGTGAAAAAAGTCACTATTTTACCATATTTGAGGATTTTCACTTCGAATCATAGAGTGAGATTTCCTATTATTTAGATCCAAGAAAAGACATATGACAATGTTATTTCCAATACAAATGATAAAAATCAATGTGTTTTCATTAGATTAACTAAAATGTTCCTGATATTCGGTTTATATTACCGATGGAAGATAAACACGTAAAACCGCTCTATTCCGGCTGAAACGTCGATATATGCAATAAAAACCGAACTTCTCCCCTTTTCAATATCTTTCTCAATATTTTAACGATAAACAAATAAATGATTGAAAAGGAAGTATTAAAGGTTATTATCTAATGAATTCTGTGTGTGCATCATATATATCGTATATATATGAATTAATACCAATAACTGAAAATTCACAAAAACGTAGAAAACGGCAAAATATTGTCTAATTCGATGATATTTTGTTTAAATCACATTAAGGAAAAGGGGATGATAAACGTCAAAATATTGCTAAATTCGATAATTTTTCGTACGAAACAAAATGCAAGAAAACCTGCTTAAAATGCAATATTATGCGAAATTCTGAGATTTGAAGGCCAAATCACATATTGTGATAATACATGAAATAGTATCGAAATATTGGTAAAAACGAACATATATACGTAATATCAAACTACATGAAAAACGTGAAAAAAGTCCACTATTTTACCATATTTGAGGATTTTAACTTCGAATCATAGAGTGAGATTTCGTATTATTTAGATCCAAGAAAAGACATATGACAATGTTGTTTCCAATACAAATGATAAAAATCAATGTGTTTTTCATTAGATTAGCTATAAATGTTCCTGATTATTCGTTTATATAACCGATGGAAGATGTACACGTAAAAACCGCTCTATTCCGGCTGAAACGTCGATATATGCAATATAAAACCGAACTTCTCCCCTTTTCAATATCTTACTCAGTATTTTAACGAGAAACAAGTAAATGATTGAAAAGGGAGTATTAAAGGTTATTATCTAATGAATTATGAGTGTGCATCATATTTATCGTATATATATGAATTAATACCAATAAACTGAAAATTCACAAAAACGTAGAAAAACGGAAAAATATTGTCTAATTCGATGATATTTTGTTTAAATCACATTAAGGAAAAGGGGATGATAAACGTCAAAATACTGCTAAATTCGGTGATTTTTCGTACGAAACAAAATGCAAGAAAACCTGCTTGAAATGCAATATTATGCGAAATTCTGAGATTTGAAGGCCAAATCACATATTGTGATACTACATGAAATACTATCGAAATATTGGTAAAAACGAATATATATACGTAATATCAAACTACATGAAAAACGTGAACAAAGTCACTATTTTACCAAATTTGAGGATTTAACTTCGAATCATAGAGTGAGATTTCGTATTATTTAGATCCAAGAAAAGACATATGACAATGTTGTTTCCAATACAAATGATAAAAATCAATGTGTTTTCATTAGAATTAACTAAAATGTTCCTGATTTTCCGCTTATATTACCGATGGAAGATGTACACGTAAAACCGCTCTAATCCGGCTGAAACGTCGATATATGCAATAAAAACCGAACTTCTCCCCTTTTCATATCTTACTCAGTATTTTAACGAGAAACAAATAAATGATTGAAAAGGAAGTATTAAAGGTTATTAATCTAATGAATTATGTGTGTGCATCATATTTATCGTATATTTATGAATTAATACCAATAAACTGAAAATTCACAAAAACGTAGAAAAAACCGCAAAAATATTGTTTAATTCGATGATATTTTGTTTAAATCACATTAAGGAAAAAAGGATGATAAACGTCAAAATATTGCTAAATTCGATGATTTTTCGTACGAAGCAAAATGCAAGAAAACCTGCTTAAAATGCAATATTATGCGAAATTCTGAGATTTGAAGGCCAAATCACATATTGTGATAATACATGAAATAGTATCGAAATATTGGTAAAAACGAATATATGTACGTAATATCAAACTACATGAAAAAACGTGAAAAAAGTCACTATTTTACCATATTTGAGGATTTTCACTTCGAATCATAGAGTGAGATTTCCTATTATTTAGATCCAAGAAAAGAACATATGACAATGTTATTTCCAATACAAATGATAAAAATCAATGTGGTTTTCATTAGGATTAACTAAAATGTTCCTGATATTCGGTTTATATTACCGATGGAAGATAAACACGTAAAACCGCTCTATTCCGGCTGAAACGTCGATATATGCAATAAAAACCGAACTTCTCCCCTTTTCAATATCTTACTCAGTATTTTAAACGAGAAACAAGTAAATGATTGAAAAGGGAGTATTAAAGGTTATTATCTAATGAATTATGAGTGTGCATCATATTTATCGTATATATATGAATTAATACCAATAAACTGAAAATTCACAAAAACGTAGAAAAACGGCAAAATATTGTCTAATTCGATGATATTTTGTTTAAATCACATTAAGGAAAAGGGATGATAAACGACAAAATACTGCTAAATTCGGTGATTTTTCGTACGAAACAAAATGCAAGAAAAACCTGCTTGAAATGCAAATATTATGCGAAATTCTGAGATTTGAAGGCCAAATCACATATTGTGATACTACATGAAATACTATCGAAATATTGGTAAAAACGAATATTATATACGTAATATCAAACTACATGAAAAACCTGAAAAAAGTCACTATTTTACCAAATTTGAGGATTTTAACTTCGAATCATAGAGCGAGGTTTCCGTATTATTTAGATCCAAGAAAAGACATATGACAATGTTGTTTCCAATACAAATGATAAAAATCAATGTGTTTTCATTTGAATAAACAAAAAATGTTTCCTGATTATCCGTTTATATTACCGATGGAAGATGTACAAGGAAAACCGCTCTATACCGGCTGAAACGTCGATATATGCAATAAAAACCGAAACTTCTCCCCTTTTCAATATCTTTCTCAGTATTTAAACGCTAAACAAATAAATGATTGAAAAGGAAAGTATTAAAAGTTTATTTTTTAATGAATTCTGTGTGTGCATCATATATATCGTATATTTATGAATTAATACCAATAAACTGAAAATTCACAAAAACGGTAGAAAACTTCAAAATATTCTCTAATTCGATGATATTTTGTTTAAATCACATTAAGGGAAAAGGGGATGATAACGTCAAAATATTGCTAAATTCGATGATTTTTCGTACGAAACAAAATGCAAGAAAACATTCTTAAAATGCAATATTATGCGAAATTCTGAGATTTGAAGGCCAAATCAATATTGTGATAATACATGAAATAGTATCGAAATATTGGTAAAAAACGAATATATGTACGTAATATCAAACTACATGAAAAACGTGAAAAAAGTCACTATTTTACCAAATTTGAAGATTTTAACTTTGAATCATAGAGCAAGGTTTCTTATTATTTAGATCCAAGAAAGACATATGACAATGTTGTTTCCCAATACAAATGATAAAAATCAATGTGTTTTCATTTGAATAAACTAAAATGTTACTGATTATCCGTTTATATTACCGATGGAAGATGTACAAGAAAATCGCTCTAATTCCGGCTGAAAACGTCGATATATGCAATAAAAACCGAACTTCTCCCCTTTTCAATATCTTTCTCAGTATTTATACGCTAAACAAATAAATGATTGAAAAGGAAGTATTTAAAGGTTATTATCTAATGAATTCTCTGTGTGCATCATATTATATAGTATATTTATGAATTAATTACCAATAAACTGGAAAATTCCACAAAAACGTAGAAAACTTCAAAATAATTGTCTAATTCGATGATATTTTGTTTAAATCACATTAAGGAAAAGGGGATGATAAACGTCAAAATATTGCTAAATTCGATGATTTTTCGTACGAAACAAATGCAAGAAAACCTTCCTTAAAATGCAATATTATTGCGAAATTCTGAGATTTGAAGGCCAAATCACTATATTGTGATATATACATGAAATAGTATCGAAATATTGGTAAAAACGAATATATGTACGTATAATACAACTACATGAAAAACGTGAAAAAAGGTCACTATTTTACCAATATTTGAGGATTTTCACTTCGAATCATAGAGTGAAGGATTTCCTTATTATTTAGATCCAAGAAAAGACATATGACAATGTTGTTTCCATTACAAATGAATAAAAATCAATGTGTTTTCATTTAGAATTAACTAAAATGTTCCTGATTTTCCGTTTATATTACCGATGGAAGATGTACACGTAAAACCGGCCCTAATCCGGCTGAAACGTCGATATATGCAATAAAACCAGAACTTCTCACCTTTTCAATATCTTACTCAGAATTTAAAATAGAAACAAATAAATAGTATTAGTAAAAGTAAGTATTAAAGGTTATTATCTAATGAATTATGTGTGTGCATCCTATTTATCGTATATATTGAATTAATACCAATAAACTGAAAATTCACAAAACGTAGAAAAACGGCAAAATATTGTCTAATTCGATGATATTTTGTTTAGATCACATTAAGGAAAAGGGGATGATAAACGTCAAAATATTGCTAAATTCGATGATTTTTCGTACGAAACAAAATGCAAGAAAACCTGCTTAAAATGCAATATTATGCGAAATTCTGAGATTTGAAGGCCCAAATCACATATTGTGATAATACATGAAATAGTATCGAAATATTGGTAAAAACGAATATATATACGTAATATCAAACTACATGAAAAACGTGAAAAAAGTCACTATTTTGCCATATTTGAGGATTTTAACTTCGAATCATAGAATGAGATTTCCTATTATTTAGATCCAAGAAAAGACATATGACAATATTGTTTCCAATTCAAATGATAAAAATCAATGTATTTTCATTTGAATAAACAAAATGTTCCTGATTTTCCGTTTACATTACCGATGGAAGATGTACTAGAAAAACCGCTCTATTCCGGCTGAAACGTCGATATATGCAATAAAAACCGAACTTCTCCCCTTTTCAATATCTTTCTCAGTATTTTAACGATAAACAAATAAATGATTGAAAAGGAAGTATTAAAGGTTATTATCTAATGAATTCTGTGTATACATCATATTTATCGTTATATATGAATTAATACCAATGAACTGAAAAATTCACAAAAACGTAGAAAAACGGCACAAATATTGTCTAATTCGATGATATTTTGTTTAAATCACATTAAGGAAAAGGGGATGATAAACGTCAAAATATTGCTAAATTCGATGATTTTTCGTACGAAACAAAATGCAAGAAAACCTGCTTAAAATGCAATATTATGCGAAATTCTGAGATTTGAAGGCCAAATCACATATTGTGATATACATGAAATAGTATCGAAATATTGGTAAAAACGAATATATATACGTAATATCAAACTACATGAAAAACGTGAAAAAGTCACTATTTTACCATATTTGAGGATTTTAACTTCGAATCATAGAGTGAGATTTCGTATTATTTAGATCCAAGAAAAGACATATGACAATGTTGTTTCCAATACAAATGATAAAATCAATGTGTTTTCATTAGATTAACTAAAATGTTCCTGATTTTCCGTTTATATTACCGATGGAAGATGTACACGTAAAACCGCTCTATTCCGGCTGAAACGTCGATATATGCAATAAAAACCGAACTTCTCCCCTTTTCAATATCTTACTCAGTATTTTAACGAGAAACAAATGATTGAAAAGGAGTATTAAAGGTTATTATCTAATGAATATGTGTGTGCATCATATTTATCGTATATATATGAATTAATACCAATAAACTGAAAATTCACAAAAACGTAGAAAAACGGCAAAATATTGTCTAATTCGATGATATTTTGTTTAAATCACATTAAGGAAAAGGGGATGATAAACGTCAAAATATTGCTAAATTCGGTGATTTTTCGTACGAAACAAAATGCAAGAAAACCTGCTTGAAATGCAATATTATGCGAAATTCTGAGATTTGAAGGCCAAATCACATATTGTGATACTACATGAAATACTATCGAAATATTGGTAAAAACGAATATATATACGTAATATCAAACTACATGAAAAACTGAAAAAAGTCACTATTTTACCAATTTGAGGATTTTAACTTCGAATCATAGAGCGAGTTTCGTATTATTTAGATCCAAGAAAAGACATATGACAATGTTGTTTCCAATGCAAATGATAAAATCAATGTGTTTTCATTAGAATTAACTAAAATGTTCCTGATTTTCCGTTTATATTACCGATGGAAGATGTACACGTAAAACCGCTCTATTCCGGCTGAAACGTCGATATATGCAATAAAAACCGAACTTCTCCCCTTTTCAATATCTTACTCAGTATTTTAACGAGAAACAAATAAATGATTGAAAAGGAAGTATTAAAGGTTATTATCTAATGAATTATGTGTGTGCATCATATTATCGTATATATATGAATTAATACCAATAAACTGAAAATTCACAAAAACGTAGAAAAACGGCAAAATATTGTCTAATTCGATGATATTTTGTTTAAATCACATTAAGGAAAAGGGGATGATAAACGTCAAAATATTGCTAAATTCGATGATTTTTCGTACGAAACAAAATGCAAGAAAACCTGCTTAAAATGCAATATTATGCGAAATTCTGAGATTTGAAGGCCAAATCACATATTGTGATATACATGAAATAGTATCGAAATATTGGTAAAAACGAATATATATACGTAATATCAAACTACATGAAAAACGTGAAAAAAGTCTATTTTACCATATTTGAGGATTTTAACTTCGAATCATAGAGAGATTTCTATTATTTAGATCCAAGAAAAGACATATGACAATGTTGTTTCCAATCAAATGATAAAAATCAATGTTTTCATTAAATAACAAAATGTTCCTGATTTTCCGTTTATATTACCGATGGAAGATGTACAGAAAACCGCTCTATTCCGGCTGAAACGTCGATATATGCAATAAAAACCGAACTTCTCCCCTTTTCAATATCTTACTCAGTATTTAACGAGAAACAAATAAATGATTGAAAAGGAAGTATTAAAGGTTATTATCTAATGAATTATGTGTGTGCATCATATTTATATATATATGAATTAATACCAATAAACTGAAAATTCACAAAAACGTAGAAAAACGGCAAAATATTGTCTAATTCGATGATATTTTGTTTAAATCACATTAAGGAAAAGGGGATGATAAACGTCAAAATATTGCTAAATTCGATTTTTCGTACGAAACAAAATGCAAGAAAACCTGCTTAAAATGCAATATTATGCGAAATTCTGAGATTTGAAGGCCAAATCACATATTGTGATACTACATGAAATAGTATCGAAATATTGGTAAAAACGAATATATATACGTAATATCAAACTACATGAAAAACGTGAAAAAAGTCACTATTTTACCAATTTGAGGATTTTAACTTCGAATCATAGAGCGAGATTTCGTATTATTTAGATCCAAGAAAAGACATATGACAATGTTGTTTCCAACAAATGATAAAAATCAATGTGTTTTCATTAGAATTAACTAAAATGTTCCATTTTCCGTTTATATTACCGATGGAAGATGTACAGAAAACCGCTCTATTCCGGCTGAAACGTCGATATATGCAATAAAAACCGAACTTCTCCCCTTTTCAATATCTTACTCAGTATTTTAACGATAAACAAATAAATGATTGAAAAGGAGTATTAAAGGTTATTATCTAATGAATTCTGTGTGTGCATCATATTTATCGTATATTATGAATTAATACCAATAAACTGAAAATTCACAAAACGTAGAAAAACGGCAAAATATTGTCTAATTCGATGATATTTTGTTTAAATCACATTAAGGAAAAGGGGATGATAAACGTCAAAATATTGCTAAATTCGATGATTTTTCGTACGAAACAAAATGCAAGAAAACCTGCTTAAAATGCAATATTATGCGAAATTCTGAGATTTGAAGGCCAAATCACATATTGTGATATACATGAAATAGTATCGAAATATTGGTAAAAACGAATATATATACGTAATATCAAACTACATGAAAAACGTGAAAAAAGTCACTATTTTACCATATTGAGGATTTTAACTTCGAATCATAGAGTGAGATTTCTATTATTTAGATCCAAGAAAAGACATATGACAATGTTGTTTCCAATCAAATGATAAAAATCAATGTTTTTCATTGAATAACTAAAATGTTCCTGATTTTCCGTTTATATTACCGATGGAAGATGTACAGAAAACCGCTCTATTCCGGCTGAAACGTCGATATATGCAATAAAAACCGAACTTCTCCCCTTTTCAATATCTTACTCAGTATTTTAACGATAAACAAATAAATGATTGAAAAGGAAGTATTAAAGGTTATTATCTAATGAATTCTGTGTGTGCATCATATTTATCGTATATATATGAATTAATACCAATAAACTGAAAATTCACAAAAACGTAGAAAAACGGCAAAATATTGTCTAATTCGATGATATTTTGTTTAAATCACATTAAGGAAAAGGGGATGATAAACGTCAAAATATTGCTAAATTCGATGATTTTTCGTACGAAACAAAATGCAAGAAAACCTGCTTAAAATGCAATATTATGCGAAATTCTGAGATTTGAAGGCCAAATCACATATTGTGATATACATGAAATAGTATCGAAATATTGGTAAAAACGAATATATATACGTAATATCAAACTACATGAAAAACGTGAAAAAAGTCACTATTTTACCAATTTGAGGATTTTAACTTCGAATCATAGAGCAAGGTTTCTTATTATTTAGATCCAAGAAAAGACATATGACAATGTTGTTTCCAATACAAATGATAAAAATCAATGTGTTTTCATTAGAATAACTAAAATGTTCCTGATTTTCCGTTTATATTACCGATGGAAGATGTACACGTAAAACCGCCTATCCGGCTGAAACGTCGATATATGCAATAAAAACCGAACTCTCACCTTTTC
>NC_091186.1:2013106-2148197 GCF_040958095.1 Procambarus clarkii
AAACTACATGAAAAACGTGAAAAAGTCACCATTTTACCAAATTTGAAGATTTTAACTTTGAATCATAGAGCAAGGTTTCTTATTATTTAGATCCAAGAAAAGAGATATGACAATGTTGTTTCCAATACAAATGATAAAAATCAATGTGTTTTCATTAGAATTAACTAAAACGTTCCTGATTTTCCGTTTATATTACCGATGGAAGATGTACACGTAAAACCGCTCTAATTCGGCTGAAACGTCGATATATGCAATAAAAACCGAACTTCTCCCCTTTTCAATATCTTACTCAGTATTTAAACGAGAAACAAATAAATGATTGAAAAGGGAGTATTAAAGGTTATTATCTAATGAATTATGTGTGTGCATCATATTTATCGTATATATATGAATTAATACCAATTAACTAAAAATTCACAAAAACGTAGAAAAACGGCAAAATATTGTCTAATTCGATGATATTTTGTTTAAATCACATTAAGGAAAAGGGGATGATAAACGTCAAAATATTGCAAAATTCGATGATTTTTCGTACGAAACAAAATGCAAGAAAACCTGCTTAAAATGCAATATTATGCGAAATTCTGAGATTTGAAGGAGAAATCACATATTGTGATACTACATGAAATAGTATCGAAATATTGGTAAAAACGAATATATACGTAATATCAAACTACATGAAAAACGTGAAAAAAAAATCACTATTTTACCAAATTTGAGGATTTTAACTTCGAATCACAGAGCAAGGTTTCGTATTATTTAGATCCAAGAAAAGACTTATGACAATGTTGTTTCCAATACAAATGATAAAAATCAATGTGTTTTCATTTGAATAAACAAAAATGTTCCTGATTTTCCGTTTATATTACCGATGGAAGATGTACAAGAAAACCGCTCTTTTCCGGCTGAAACGTCGATATATGCAATAAAAACCGAACTTCTCCCCTTTTCAATATCTTTCTCAGTATTTAAACGATAAACAAAAAAATGATTGAAAAGGAAGTATTAAAGGTTATTATCTAATGAATTCTGTGTGCATCATATTTATCGTATATTTATGAATTAATACCAATAAACTGAAAATTCACAAAAACGTAGAAAACTTCAAAATATTGTCTAATTCGATGATATTTTGTTTAAATCACATTAAGGAAAAGGGGATGATAAACGTCAAAATATTGCTAAATTCGATGATTTTCGTACGAAACAAAATGCAAGAAAACCTGCTTAAAATGCAATATTATGCGAAATTCTGAGATTTGAAGGCCAAATCACATATTGTGATAATACATGAAATACTATCGAAATATTGGTAAAAACGAATATATGTACGTAATATCAAACTACATGAAAAACGTGAAAAAAGTCACTATTTTACCATATTTGAGGATTTTCACTTCGAATCATAGAGAGAGATTTCCTATTATTTAGATCCAAGAAAAGACATATGACAATGTTGTTTCCAATACAAATGATAAAAATCAATGTGTTTTCATTTAAATTAACTAAAATGTTCCTGATTTTCCGTTTATATTACCGATGGAAGATGTACACGTAAAACCGCTCTAATCCGGCTGAAATGTCGATATATGCAATAAAAACCGAACTTCTCCCCTTTTCAATATCTTACTCAGTATTTTAACGAGAAACAAATAAATGATTGAAAAGTAAGTATTAAAGGTTATTATCTAATGAATTATGTGTGTGCATCATATTTATCGTATATATATGAATTAATACAAATAAACTGAAAATTCACAAAAACGTAGAAAAACGGCAAAATATTGTCTAATTCGATGATATTTTGTTTAAATCACATTAAGGAAAAGGGGATGATAAACGTCAAAATATTGCTAAATTCGATGATTTTTCGTACGAAACAAAATGCAAGAAAACCTGCTTAAAATGCAATATTATGCGAAATTCTGAGATTTGAAGGCCAAATCACATATTGTGATACTACATGAAATAGTATCAAAATATTAGTAAAAACGAATATATATACGTAATATCGAACTACATGAAAAACGTGAAAAAAGTCACCATTTTACCAAATTTGAAGATTTTAACTTTGAATCATAGAGCAAGGTTTCTTATTATTTAGATCCAAGAAAAGACATATGACAATGTTGTTTCCAATACAAATGATTAAAATCAATGTATTTTCATTAGAATTAACTAAAATGTTCCTGATTTTCCGTTTATATTACCGATGGAAGATGTACACGTAAAACCGCCCTAATCCGGCTGAAACGTCGTTATATGCAATAAAAACCGAACTTCTCCCCTTTTCAATATCTTACTCAGTATTTAAACGAGAAACAAATAAATAAGTAAAGTATTAGTAAAAGTAAGTATTAAAGGTTATTATCTAATGAATTATGTGTGTGCATCATATTTATCGTATATATATGAATTAATACCAATAAACTGAAAATTCACAAAAACGTAGAAAAACGGCAAAATATTGTCTAATTCGATGATATTTTGTTTAAATCACATTAAGGAAAAGGGGATGATAAACGTCAAAATATTGCTAAATTCGATGATTTTTCGTACGAAACAAAACGCAAGAAAACCTGCTTAAAATGCAATATTATGCGAAATTCTGAGATTTGAAGGCCAAATCACATATTGTGATAATACATGAAATAGTATCGAAATATTGGTAAAAACGAATGTATACGTAATATCAAACTACACAAAAAACGTGAAAAAAGTCACTATTTTACCAAATTTGAGGATTTTAACTTCGAATCATAGAGTGACATTTCGTATTATTTAGATCCAAGAAAAGACATGACAATGTTGTTTCCAATACAAATGATAAAAATCAATGTGTTTTCATTAGAATTAACTAAAATGTTCCTGATTTTCCGCTTATATTACCGATGGAAGATGTACACGTAAAACCACTCTAATTCGGCTGAAACGTCGATATATGCAATAAAAACCGAACTTCTCCCCTTTTCAATATCTTACTCAGTATTTTAACGAGAAACAAATAAATGATTGAAAAGGAAGTATTAAAGGTTATTATCTAATGAATTATGTGTGTGCATCATATTTATCGTATATATATGAATTAATACCAATAAACTGAAAATTCACAAAAACGTAGAAAAACGGCAAAATATTGTCTAATTCGATGATATTTTGTTTAAATCACATTAAGGAAAAGGGGATGATAAACGTCAAAATATTGCTAAATTCGATGATTTTTCGTACGAAACAAAATGCAAGAAAACCTGCTTAAAATGTAATATTATGCGAAATTTTGAGATTTGAAGGACAAATCACATATTGTGATACTACATGAAATAGTATCGAAATATTGGTAGAAACGAATATATATACGTAATATCAAACTACATGAAAAACGTGAAAAAAAATCGCTATTTTAATAAATTTGAGGGTTTTAACTTCGAATCATAGAGCAAGGTTTCGTATTATTTAGATCCAAGAAAAGACATATGACAATGTTGTTTCCAATACAAATGATAAAAATCAATGTGTTTTCATTTGAATAAACAAAAATGTTCCTGATTTTCCGTTTACATTACCGATGGAAGATGTACAAGAAAACCGCTCTATTCCGGCTGAAATGTCGATATATGCAATAAAAACCGAACTTCTCCCCTTTTCAATATCTTTCTCAGTATTTAAACGATAAACAAATAAATGATTGAAAAGGAAGTATTAAAGGTTATTATCTAATGAATTCTGTGTGTGCATCATATTTATCGTATATTTATGAATTAATACCAATAAACTGAAAATTCACAAAAACGTTGAAAACTTCAAAATATTGTCTAATTCGATGATATTTTGTTTAAATCACATTAAGGAAAAGGGGATGATAAACGTCAAAATATTGCTAAATTCGATGATTTTTCGTACGAAACAAAATGCAAGAAAACCTGCTTAAAATGCAATATTATGGGAAATTCTGAGATTTGAAGGCCAAATAACATATTGTGATTATATATGAAATAGTATCGAAATATTGGTAAAAACGAATATATACGTAATATCAAACTACATGAAAAACGTGAAAAAAGTCACTATTTTACCAAATTTGAGGATTTTAACTTCGAATCATAGAGTGAGATTTCGTATTATTTAGATCCAAGAAAAGACATATGACAATGTTGTTTCCAATACAAATGATAAAAATTAATGTGTTTTCATTAGAATTAACTAAAATGTTCCTGATTTTACGCTTATATTACCGATGGAAGATGTACACGTACAACCGCTCTAATCCGGCTGAAACGTCAATATATGCAATAAAAACCGAACTTCTCCCCTTTTCAATATCTTACTCAGTATTTTAACGAGAAACAAATAAATGATTGAAAAGGAAGTATTAAAGGTTATTATCTAATGAATTATGTGTGTGCATCATATTTATCGTATATTTATTATTTAATACCAATAAACTGAAAATTCACAAAAACGTAGAAAAACCGCAAAATATTGTCTAATTCGATGATATTTTGTTTAAATCACATTAAGGAAAAGGGGATGATAAACGTCAAAATATTGCTAAATTCGATGATTTTTCGTACGAAGCAAAATGCAAGAAAACCTGCTTAAAATGCAATATTATGCGAAATTCTCAGATTTGAAGGCAAAATCACATATTGTGATAATACATGAAATAGTATCGAAATATTGGTAAAAACGAATATATGTACGTAATATCAAACTACATGAAAAACGTGAAAAAAGTCACTATTTTACCATATTTGAGGATTTTCACTTCGAATCATAGAGTGAGATTTCCTATTATTTAGATCCTAGAAAAGACATATGACAATGTTGTTTCCAATACAAATGATAAAAATCAATGTGTTTTCATTTGAATTAACTAAAATGTTCTTGATTTTCCGTTTATATTACCGATGGAAGATGTACACGTAAAACCGCTCTAATCCGGCTGAAATGTCGATATATGCAATAAAAACCGAACTTCTCCCCTTTTCAATATCTTACTCAGTATTTTAACGAGAAACAAATAAATGATTGAAAAGTAAGTATTAAAGGTTATTATCTAATGAATTATGTGTGTGCATCATATTTATCGTATATATATGAATTAATACAAATAAACTGAAAATTCACAAAAACGTAGAAAAACGGCAAAATATTGTCTAATTCGATGATATTTTGATTAAATCACATTAAGGAAAAGGGGATGATAAACGTCAAAATATTGCTAAATTCGATGATTTTTCGTACGAAACAAAATGCAAGAAAACCTGCTTAAAATGCAATATTATGCGAAATTCTGAGATTTGAAAGACAAATCACATATTGTGATACTACATGAAATAGTATCAAAATATTAGTAAAAACGAATATATATACGTAATATCAAACTACATGAAAAACGTGAAAAAAGTCACTAGTTTACCATATTTGAGGGTTTTAACTTCGAATCATAGAGTGAGATTTCGTATTATTTAGATCCAAGAAAAGACATATGACAATGTTGTTTCCAATAAAAATGATAAAAATCAATGAGTTTTCATTTGAAAAAACAAAAATGTACCTGATTTTCCGTTTATATTACCGATGGAAGATGTACAAAAAAAACGCTCTAATCCGGCTGAAATGTCGATATATGCAATAAAAACCGAACTTCTCCCCTTTTTAATATCTTACTCAGTATTTTAACGATAAACAAATAAATGATGGAAAAGGGAGTATTAAATGTTATTATCTAATGAATTCTGTGTGTGCATCATATTTATCGTATATTTATGAATTAATACCAATAAACTGAAAATTCACATAAACGTAGAAAAACGGCAAAATATTGTCTAATTCGATGATATTTTGTTTAAATCACATTAAGGAAAAAGGGATGATAAACGTCAAAATATTGCTATATTAGATGATTTTTCGTACGAAACAAAATGCAAGAAAACCTGCTTAAAATGCAATATTATGCGAAATTCTGAGATTTGAAGGCCAAACCACATATTGTGATACTACATGAAATAGTATCGGAAAATTGATAAAAACGAATATATATACGTAATATCAAACTACATGAAAAACATGAAAAAAATCACTATTTTACCATATTAGAGGATTTTCACTTCGAATCATAGAGTGAGATTTCCTCTTATTTAGATCCAAGAAAAGACATATGACAATGTTGTTTCCAATACAAATGATAAAAATCAATGTGTTTTCATTTAAATGAACTAAAATGTTCCTGATTTTCCGTTTATATTACCGATGGAAGATGTACACGTAAAACCGCTCTAGTCCGGCTGAAATGTCGATATATGCAATAAAAACCGAACTTCTCCCCTTTTCAATATCTTACTCAGTATTTTAACGAAAAACAAATAAATGATTGAAAAGTAAGTATTAAAGGTTATTATCTAATGAATTATGTGTGTGCATCATATTTATCGTATATATATGAATTAATACAAATAAACTGAAAATTCACAAAAACGTAGAAAAACGGCAAAATATTGTCTAATTCGATGATATTTTGTTTAAATCACATTAAGGAAAAGGGGATGATAAACGTCAAAATATTGCTAAATTCGATGATTTTTCGTACGAAACAAAATGCAAGAAAACCTGCTTAAAATGCAATATTATGCGAAATTCTGAGATTTGAAGGCCAAATTACATATTGTGATACTACATGAAATAGTATCAAAATATTAGTAAAAACGAATATATATACGTAATATCAAACTACATGAAAAACGTGAAAAAGTCACCATTTTACCAAATTTGAAGATTTTAACTTTGAATCATAGAGCAAGGTTTCTTATTATTTAGATCCAAGAAAAGAGATATGACAATGTTGTTTCCAATACAAATGATAAAAATCAATGTGTTTTCATTAGAATTAACTAAAACGTTCCTGATTTTCCGTTTATATTACCGATGGAAGATGTACACGTAAAACCGCTCTAATCCGGCTGAAACGTCGATATATGCAATAAAAACCGAACTTCTCCCCTTTTCAATATCTTACTCAGTATTTAAACGAGAAACAAATAAATGATTGAAAAGGGAGTTTTAAAGGTTATTATCTAATGAATTATGTGTGTGCATCATATTTATCGTATATATATGAATTAATACCAATAAACTGAAAATTCACAAAAACGTAGAAAAACGGCAAAATATTGTCTAATTCGATGATATTTTGTTTAAATCACATTAAGGAAAAGGGGATGATAAACGTCAAAATATTGCAAAATTCGATGATTTTTCGTACGCAACAAAATGCAAGAAAACCTGCTTAAAATGCAATATTATGCGAAATTCTGAGATTTGAAAGACAAATCACATATTGTGATACTACATGAAATAGTATCGAAATATTGGTAAAAACGAATACGTAATATCAAACTACATGAAAAACGTGAAAAAAAAATCACTATTTTACCAAATTTGAGGATTTTAACTTCGAATCATAGAGCAAGGTTTCGTATTATTTAGATCCAAGAAAAGACATGACAATGTTGTTTCCAATACAAATGATAAAAATCAATGTGTTTTCATTAGAATTAACTAAAATGTTCCTGATTTTCCGCTTATAATACCGATAGAAGATGTACACGTAAAACCACTCTAATCCGGCTGAAACGCCGATGTATGCAATAAAAACCGAAATTCTCCCCTTTTCAATATCTTACTCAGTATTTTAACGAGAAACAAATAAATGATTGAAAACGAAGTATTAAAGGTTATTATCTAATGAATTATGTGTGTGCATCATATTTATCGTATATTTATGAATTAATACCAATAAACTGAAAATTCACAAAAACGTAGAAAAACCGCGAAATATTGTCTAATTCGATGATATTTTGTTTAAATCACATTAAGGAAAAAGGGGATGATAAACGTCAAAATATTGCTAAATTCGATGATTTTTCGTACGAAGCAAAATGCAAGAAAACCTGCTTAAAATGCAATATTATGCGAAATTCTGAGATTTGAAAGACAAATCACATATTGTGATACTACATGAAATAGTATCAAAATATTAGTAAAAACGAATATATATACGTAATATCAAACTACATGAAAAACGTGAAAAAAGTCACTAGTTTACCATATTTGAGGGTTTTAACTTCGAATCATAGAGTGAGATTTCGTATTATTTAGATCCAAGAAAAGACATATGACAATGTTGTTTCCAATAAAAATGATAAAAATCAATGAGTTTTCATTTGAAAAAACAAAAATGTACCTGATTTTCCGTTTATATTACCGATGGAAGATGTACAAAAAAACCGCTCTAATCCGGCTGAAATGTCGATATATGCAATAAAAACCGAACTTCTCCCCTTTTTAATATCTTACTCAGTATTTTAACGATAAACAAATAAATGATGGAAAAGGGAGTATTAAATGTTATTATCTAATGAATTCTGTGTGTGCATCATATTTATCGTATATTTATGAATTAATACCAATAAACTGAAAATTCACATAAACGTAGAAAAACGGCAAAATATTGTCTAATTCGATGATATTTTGTTTAAATCACATTAACGAAAAAGGGATGATAAACGTCAAAATATTGCTATATTAGATGATTTTTCGTACGAAACAAAATGCAAGAAAACCTGCTTAAAATGCAATATTATGCGAAATTCTGAGATTTGAAGGCCAAACCACATATTGTGATACTACATGAAATAGTATCGGAAAATTGATGAAAACGAATATATATACGTAATATCAAACTACATGAAAAACATGAAAAAAATCACTATTTTACCATATTAGAGGATTTTCACTTCGAATCATAGAGTGAGATTTCCTCTTATTTAGATCCAAGAAAAGACATATGACAATGTTGTTTCCAATACAAATGATAAAAATCAATGTGTTTTCATTTAAATGAACTAAAATGTTCCTGATTTTCCGTTTATATTACCGATGGAAGATGTACACGTAAAACCGCTCTAATCCGGCTGAAATGTCGATATATGCAATAAAAACCGAACTTCTCCCCTTTTCAATATCTTACTCAGTATTTTAACGAAAAACAAATAAATGATTGAAAAGTAAGTATTAAAGGTTATTATCTAATGAATTATGTGTGTGCATCATATTTATCGTATATATATGAATTAATACAAATAAACTGAAAATTCACAAAAACGTAGAAAAACGGCAAAATATTGTCTAATTCGATGATATTTTGTTTAAATCACATTAAGGAAAAGGGGATGATAAACGTCAAAATATTGCTAAATTCGATGATTTTTCGTACGAAACAAAATGCAAGAAAACCTGCTTAAAATGCAATATTATGCGAAATTCTGAGATTTGAAGGCCAAATTACATATTGTGATACTACATGAAATAGTATCAAAATATTAGTAAAAACGAATATATATACGTAATATCAAACTGCATGAAAAACGTGAAAAAGTCACCATTTTACCAAATTTGAAGATTTTAACTTTGAATCATAGAGCAAGGTTTCTTATTATTTAGATCCAAGAAAAGAGATATGACAATGTTGTTTCCAATACAAATGATAAAAATCAATGTGTTTTCATTAGAATTAACTAAAACGTTCCTGATTTTCCGTTTATATTACCGATGGAAGATGTACACGTAAAACCGCTTCTAATCCGGCTGAAACGTCGATATATGCAATAAAAACCGAACTTCTCCCCTTTTCAATATCTTACTCAGTATTTAAACGAGAAACAAATAAATGATTGAAAAGGGAGTTTTAAAGGTTATTATCTAATGAATTATGTGTGTGCATCATATTTATCGTATATATATGAATTAATACCAATAAACTGAAAATTCACAAAAACGTAGAAAAACGGCAAAATATTGTCTAATTCGATGATATTTTGTTTAAATCACATTAAGGAAAAGCGGATGATAAACGTCAAAATATTGCAAAATTCGATGATTTTTCGTACGAAACAAAATGCAAGAAAACCTGCTTAAAATGCAATATTATGCGAAATTCTGAGATTTGAAAGACAAATCACATATTGTGATACTACATGAAATAGTATCGAAATATTGGTAAAAACGAATACGTAATATCAAACTACATGAAAAACGTGAAAAAAAATCACTATTTTACCAAATTTGAGGATTTTAACTTCGAATCATAGAGCAAGGTTTCGTATTATTTAGATCCAAGAAAAGACATGACAATGTTGTTTCCAATACAAATGATAAAAATCAATGTGTTTTCATTAGAATTAACTAAAATGTTCCTGATTTTCCGCTTATATTACCGATGGAAGATGTACACGTAAAACCACTCTAATCCGGCTGAAACGTCGATATATGCAATAAAAACCGAACTTCTCCCCTTTTCAATATCTTACTCAGTATTTTAACGAGAAAAAAATAAATGATTGAAAAGGAAGTACTAAAGGTTATTATCTAATGAATTATGTGTGTGCATCATATTTATCGTATATATATGAATTAATACCAATAAACTGAAAATTTACAAAAACGTAGAAAAACCGCAAAATATTGTCTAATTCGATGATATTTTGTTTAAATCACATTAAGGAAAAGGGGATGATAAACGTCAAAATATTGCTAAATTCGATGATTTTTCGTACGAAGCAAAATGCAAGAAAACCTGCTTAAAATGCAATATTATGCGAAATTCTGAGATTTGAAGGCCAAACCACATATTGTGATACTACATGAAATAGTATCGAAAAATTGATAAAAACGAATATATATACGTAATATCAAACTACATGAAAAACATGAAAAAAATCACTATTTTACCATATTAGAGGATTTTCACTTCGAATCATAGAGCGAGATTTCCTATTATTTACATCCAAGAAAAGAGATATGACAATGTTGTTTCCAATACAAATGATAAAAATCAATGTGTTTTCATTAGAATTAACTAAAACGTTCCTGATTTTCCGTTTATATTACCGATGGAAGATGTACACGTAAAACCAATCTAATCCGGCTGAAACGTCGATATATGCAATAAAAACCGAACTTCTCCCCTTTTCAATATCTTACTCAGTATTTAAACGAGAAAAAAATAAATGATTAAAAAGGGAGTATTAAAGGTTATTATCTAATGAATTATGTGTGTGCATCATATTTATCGTATATATATGAATTAATACCAATAAACTGAAAATTCACAAAAACGTAGAAAAACGGCAAAATATTGTCTAATTCGATGATATTTTGTTTAAATCACATTAAGGAAAAGGGGATGATAAACGTCAAAATATTGCTAAATTCGATGATTTTTCGTACGAAACAAAATGCAAGAAAACCTGCTTTAAATGCAATATTATGCGAAATTCTGAGATTTGAAGGACAAATCACATATTGTGATACTACTTGAAATAGTATCGAAATATTGGTAAAAACGAATACGTAATATCAAACTACATGAAAAACGTGAAAAAAAATCACTATTTTACCAAATTTGAGGATTTTAACTTCGAATCATAGAGCATGGTTTCGTGTTATTTAGATCCAAGAAAAGACATATGACAATGTTGTTTCCAATACAAATAATAAAAATCAATGTGTTTTCATTTGAATAAACAAAAATGTTCCTGATTTTCCGTTTATATTACCGATGGAAGACGTACAAGAAAACCGCTCTATTCCGGCTGAAACGTCAATATATGCAATAAAAACCGAACTTCTCCCCTTTTCAATATCTTTCTCAGTATTTAAACGATAAACAAATAAATGATTGAAAAGGAAGTATTAAAGGTTATTATCTAATGAATTCTGTGTGTGCATCATATTTATCGTATATTTATGAATTAATACCAATAAACTGAAAATTCACAAAAACGTAGAAAACTTCAAAATATTGTCTAATTCGATGATATTTTGTTTAAATCACATTAAGGAAAAGGGGATGATAAACGTCAAAATATTGCTAAATTCGATGATTTTTCGTACGAAACAAAATGCAAGAAAACCTGCTTAAAATGCAATATTATGCGAAATTCTGAGATTTGAAGGCCAAATCACATATTGTGATAATACATGAAATAGTATCGAAATATTGGTAAAAACGAATATATGTACGTAATATCAAACTACATGAAAAACGTGAAAAAAGTCACTATTTTACCATATTTGAGGATTTTCACTTCGAATCATAGAGTGAGATTTCCTATTATTTAGATCCAAGAAAAGACATATGAATGTTGTTTCCAATACAAATGATAAAAATCAATGTGTTTTCATTTAAATTAACTAAAATGTTCCTGATTTTCCGTTTATATTACCGATGGAAGATGTACACGTAAAACCGCTCTAATCCGGCTGAAATGTCGATATATGCAATAAAAACCGAACTTCTCCCCTTTTCAATATCTTACTCAGTATTTAAACGAGAAACAAATAAATGATTGAAAAGGGAGTTTTAAAGGTTATTATCTAATGAATTATGTGTGTGCATCATATTTATCGTATATATATGAATTAATACCAATAAACTGAAAATTCACAAAAACGTAGAAAAACGGCAAAATATTGTCTAATTCGATGATATTTTGTTTAAATCACATTAAGGAAAAGGGGATGATAAACGTCAAAATATTGCAAAATTCGATGATTTTTCGTACGAAACAAAATGCAAGAAAACCTGCTTAAAATGCAATATTATGCGAAATTCTGAGATTTGAAAGACAAATCACATACTGTGATACTACATGAAATAGTATCGAAATATTGGTAAAAACGAATATATATACGTAATATCAAACTACATGAAAAACGTGAAAAAAAATCACTATTTTACCAAATTGGAGGATTTTAACTTCGAATCATAGAGCAAGGTTTCGTATTATTTAGATCCAAGAAAAGACATGACAATGTTGTTTCCAATACAAATGATAAAAATCAATGTGTTTTCATTAGAATTAACTAAAATGTTCCTGATTTTCCGCTTATATTACCGATGGAAGATGTACACGTAAAACCACTCTAATCCGGCTGAAATGTCGATATATGCAATAAAAACCGAACTTCTCCCCTTTTCAATATCTTACTCAGTATTTTAACGAGAAACAAATAAATGATTGAAAAGGAAGTATTAAAGGTTATTATCTAATGAATTATGTGTGTGCATCATATATATCGTATATTTATGAATTAATACCAATAAACTGAAAATTCACAAAAACGTAGAAAAACCGCGAAATATTGTCTAATTCGATGATATTTTGTTTAAATCACATTAAAGAAAAGGGGATGATAAACGTCAAAATATTGCTAAATTCGATGATTTTTCGTACGAAACAAAATGCAAGAAAACCTGCTTTAAATGCAATATTATGCGAAATTCTGAGATTTGAAGGACAAATCACATATTGTGATACTACTTGAAATAGTATCGAAATATTGGTAAAAACGAATACGTAATATCAAACTACATGAAAAACGTGAAAAAAAAATCACTATTTTACCAAATTTGAGGATTTTAACTTCGAATCATAGAGCAAGGTTTCGTATTATTTAGATTCAAGAAAAGACATGACAGTGTTGTTTCCAATACAAATGATAAAAATCAATGTGTTTTCATTAGAATTAACTAAAATGTTCCTGATTTTCCGCTTATAATACCGATGGAAGATGTACACGTAAAACCACTCTAATCCGGCTGAAACGTCGATATATGCAATAAAAACCGAACTTCTCCCCTTTTCAATATCTTACTCAGTATTTTAACGAGAAACAAATAAATGATTGAAAACGAAGTATTAAAGGTTATTATCTAATGAATTATGTGTGTGCATCATATTTATCGTATATTTATGAATTAATACCAATAAACTGAAAATTCACAAAAACGTAGAAAAACCGCGAAATATTGTCTAATTCGATGATATTTTGTTTAAATCACATTAAGGAAAAAGGGGATGATAAACGTCAAAATATTGCTAAATTCGATGATTTTTCGTACGAAGCAAAATGCAAGAAAACCTGCTTAAAATGCAATATTATGCGAAATTCTGAGATTTGAAGGCCAAACCACGTATTGTGATACTACATGAAATAGTATCGAAAAATTGATAAAAACGAATATATATACGTAATATCAAACTACATGAAAAACATGAAAAAAATCACTATTTTACCATATTAGAGGATTTTCACTTCGAATCATAGAGCGAGATTTCCTATTATTTACATCCAAGAAAAGAGATATGACAATGTTGTTTCCAATACAAATGATAAAAATCAATGTGTTTTCATTAGAATTAACTAAAACGTTCCTGATTTTCCGTTTATATTACCGATGGAAGATGTACACGTAAAACCAATCTAATCCGGCTGAAACGTCGATATATGCAATAAAAACCGAACTTCTCCCCTTTTCAATATCTTACTCAGTATTTAAACGAGAAACAAATAAATGATTAAAAAGGGAGTATTAAAGGTTATTATCTAATGAATTATGTGTGTGCATCATATTTATCGTATATATATGAATTAATACCAATAAACTAAAAATTCACAAAAACGTAGAAAAACGGCAAAATATTGTCTAATTCGATGATATTTTGTTTAAATCACATTAAGGAAAAGGGGATGATAAACGTCAAAATATTGCTAAATTCGATGATTTTTCGTACGAAACAAAATGCAAGAAAACCTGCTTTAAATGCAATATTATGCGAAATTCTGAGATTTGAAGGACAAATCACATATTGTGATACTACTTGAAATAGTATCGAAATATTGGTAAAAACGAATACGTAATATCAAACTACATGAAAAACGTGAAAAAAAATCACTATTTTACCAAATTTGAGGATTTTAACTTCGAATCATAGAGCAAGGTTTCGTGTTATTTAGATCCAAGAAAAGACATATGACAATGTTGTTTCCAATACAAATAATAAAAATCAATGTGTTTTCATTTGAATAAACAAAAATGTTCCTGATTTTCCGTTTATATTACCGATGGAAGACGTACAAGAAAACCGCTCTATTCCGGCTGAAACGTCAATATATGCAATAAAAACCGAACTTCTCCTCTTTTCAATATCTTTCTCAGTATTTAAACGATAAACAAATAAATGATTGAAAAGGAAGTATTAAAGGTTATTATCTAATGAATTCTGTGTGTGCATCATATTTATCGTATATTTATGAATTAATACCAATAAACTGAAAATTCACAAAAACGTAGAAAACTTCAAAATATTGTCTAATTCGATGATATTTTGTTTAAATCACATTAAGGAAAAGGGGATGATAAACGTCAAAATATTGCTAAATTCGATGATTTTTCGTACGAAACAAAATGCAAGAAAACCTGCTTAAAATGCAATATTATGCGAAATTCTGAGATTTGAAGGCCAAATCACATATTGTGATAATACATGAAATAGTATCAAAATATTAGTAAAAACGAATATATATACGTAATATCAAACTACATGAAAAACGTGAAAAAGTCACCATTTTACCAAATTTGAAGATTTTAACTTTGAATCATAGAGCAAGGTTTCTTATTATTTAGATCCAAGAAAAGAGATATGACAATGTTGTTTCTAATACAAATGATAAAAATCAATGTGTTTTCATTAGAATTCACTAAAACGTTCCTGATTTTCCGTTTATATTACCGATGGAAGATGTACACGTAAAACCGCTCTAATCCGGCTGAAACGTCGATATATGCAATAAAAACCGAACTTCTCCCCTTTTCAATATCTTACTCAGTATTTAAACGAGAAACAAATAAATGATTGAAAAGGGAGTATTAAAGGTTATTATCTAATGAATTATGTGTGTGCATCATATTTATCGTATATATATGAATTAATACCAATTAACTAAAAATTCACAAAAACGTAGAAAAACGGCAAAATATTGTCTAATTCGATGATATTTTGTTTAAATCACATTAAGGAAAAGGGGATGATAAACGTCAAAATATTGCAAAATTCGATGATTTTTCGTACGAAACAAAATGCAAGAAAACCTGCTTAAAATGCAATATTATGCGAAATTCTGAGATTTGAAGGACAAATCACATATTGTGATACTACATGAAATAGTATCGAAATATTGGTAAAAACGAATATATATACGTAATATCAAACTACATGAAAAACGTGAAAAAGAAATCACTATTTTACCAAATTTGAGGATTTTAACTTCGAATCATAGAGCAAGGTTTCGTATTATTTAGATCCAAGAAAAGACTTATGACAATGTTGTTTCCAATACAAATGATAAAAATCAATGTGTTTTCATTTGAATAAACAAAAATGTTCCTGAATTTCCGTTTATATTACCGATGGAAGATGTACAAGAAAACCGCTCTTTTCCGGCTGAAACGTCGATATATGCAATAAAAACCGAACTTCTCCCCTTTTCAATATCTTACTCAGTATTTAAACGATAAACAAAAAAATGATTGAAAAGGAAGTATTAAAGGTTATTATCTAATGAATTCTGTGTGTGCATCATATTTATCGTATATTTATGAATTAATACCAATAAACTGAAAATTCACAAAAACGTAGAAAACTTCAAAATATTGTCTAATTCGATGATATTTTGTTTAAATCACATTAAGGAAAAGGGGGATGATAAACGTCAAAATATTGCTAAATTCGATGATTTTCGTACGAAACAAAATGCAAGAAAACCTGCTTAAAATGCAATATTATGCGAAATTCTGAGATTTGAAGGCCAAATCACATATTGTGATAATACATGAAATACTATCGAAATATTGGTAAAAACGAATATATGTACGTAATATCAAACTACATGAAAAACGTGAAAAAAGTCACTATTTTACCATATTTGAGGATTTTCACTTCGAATCATAGAGTGAGATTTCCTATTATTTAGATCCAAGAAAAGACATATGACAATGTTGTTTCCAATACAAATGATAAAAATCAATGTGTTTTCATTTAAATTAACTAAAATGTTCCTGATTTTCCGTTTATATTACCGATGGAAGATGTACACGTAAAACCGCTCTACTCCGGCTGAAATGTCGATATATGCAATAAAAACCGAACTTCTCCCCTTTTCAATATCTTACTCAGTATTTTAACGAGAAACAAATAAATGATTGAAAAGTAAGTATTAAAGGTTATTATCTAATGAATTATGTGTGTGCATCATATTTATCGTATATATATGAATTAATACAAATAAACTGAAAATTCACAAAAACGTAGAAAAACGGCAAAATATTGTCTAATTCGATGATATTTTGTTTAAATCACATTAAGGAAAAGGGGATGATAAACGTCAAAATATTGCTAAATTCGATGATTTTTCATACGAAACAAAATGCAAGAAAACCTGCTTAAAATGCAATATTATGCGAAATTCTGAGATTTGAAGGCCAAATGACATATTGTGATACTACATGAAATAGTATCAAAATATTAGTAAAAACGAATATATATACGTAATATCAAACTACATGAAAAACGTGAAAAAGTCACCATTTTACCAAATTTGAAGATTTTAACTTTGAATCATAGAGCAAGGTTTCTTATCATTTAGATCCAAGAAAAGAGATATGACAATGTTGTTTCCAATACAAATGATAAAAATCAATGTGTTTTCATTAGAATTAACTAAAACGTTCCTGATTTTCCGTTTATATTACCGATGGAAGATGTACACGTAAAACCGCTCTAATCCGGCTGAAACGTCGATATATGCAATAAAAACCGAACTTCTCCCCTTTTCAATATCTTACTCAGTATTTAAACGAGAAACAAATAAATGATTGAAAAGGGAGTATTAAAGGTTCTTATCTAATGAATTATGTGTGTGCATCATATTTATCGTATATATATGAATTAATACCAATTAACTAAAAATTCCCAAAAACGTAGAAAAACGGCAAAATATTGTCTAATTCGATGATATTTTGTTTAAATCACATTAAGGAAAAGGGGATGATAAACGTCAAAATATTGCAAAATTCGATGATTTTTCGTACGAAACAAAATGCAAGAAAACCTGCTTAAAATGCAATATTATGCGAAATTCTGAGATTTGAAGGACAAATCACATATTGTGATACTACATGAAATAGTATCGAAATATTGGTAAAAACGAATATATATACGTAATATCAAACTACATGAAAAACGTGAAAAAAAATCACTATTTTACCAAATTTGAGGATTTTAACTTCGAATCATAGAGCAAGGTTTCGTATTATTTAGATCCAAGAAAAGACTTATGACAATGTTGTTTTCAATACAAATAATAAAAATCCATGTGTTTTCATTTGAATAAACAAAAATGTTCCTGATTTTCCGTTTATATTACCGATGGAAGATGTACAAGAAAACCGCTCTATTCCGGCTGAAACGTCGATATATGCAATAAAAACCGAACTTCTCCCCTTTTCAATATCTTTCTCAGTATTTAAACGATAAACAAATAAATGATTGAAAAGGAAGTATTAAAGGTTATTATCTAATGAATTCTTTGTGTGCATCATATTTATCGTATATTTATGAATTAATACCAATAAACTGAAAATTCACAAAAACGTAGAAAAACGGCAAAATATTGTCTAATTCGATGATATTTTGTTTAAATCACATTAAGGAAAAGGGGATGATAAACGTCAAAATATTGCTAAATTCGATGATTTTTCGTACGAAACAAAATGCAAGAAACCCTGCTTAAAATGCAATATTATGCGAAATTCTGAGATTTGAAGGCCAAATCACATATTGTGATAATACATGAAATAGTATCGAAATATTGGTACAAACGAATATATACACGTAATATCAAACTACATGAAAAACGTGAAAAAAGTCACTATTTTACCATATTTGAGGATTTTAACTTCGAATCATAGAGTGTGATTTCGTATTATTTAGATCCAAGAAAAGACATATGACAATGTTGTTTCCAATACAAATGATAAAAATCAATGAGTTTTCATTTGAATAAACAAAAATGTACCTGATTTTCCGTTTATATTACCGATGAAAGATGTACACGTAAAACCGCCCTAATCCGGCTGAAACGTCGATATATGCAATAAAAACCGAACTTCTCCCCTTTTCAATATCTTACTCAGTATTTAAACGAGAAACAAATAAATAAGTAAAGTATTAGTAAAAGTAAGTATTAAAGGTTATTATCTAATGAATTCTGTGTGTGCATCATATTTATCGTATATTTATGAATTAATACCAATAAACTGAAAATTCACAAAAACGTAGAAAAACGGCAAAATATTGTCTAATTCGATGATATTTTGTTTAAATCACATTAAGGAAAAGGGGATGATAAACGTCAAAATATTGCTAAATTCGATGATTTTTCGTACGAAACAAAATGCAAGAAAACATGCTTAAAATGCAATATTATGCGAAATTCTGAGATTTGAAGGCCAAATCACATATTGTGATACTACATGAAATAGTATCGAAATATTAGTAAAAACGAATATATATACGTAATATCAAACTACATGAAAAACGTGAAAAAAGTCACCATTTTACCAAATTTGAAGATTTTAACTTTGAATCATAGAGCAAGGTTTCGTATTATTTAGATCCAAGAAAAGACATATGACAATGTTGTTTCCAATACAAATGATAAAAATCAATGTGTTTTCATTAGAATTAACTAAAATGTTCCTGATTTTCCGCTTATATTACCGATGGAAGATGTACACGTAAAACCGCTCTAATCCTGCTGAAACGTCGATATATGCAATAAAAACCGAACTTCTCCCCTTTTCAATATCTTACTCAGTATTTTAACGAGAAACAAATAAATGATTGAAAAGGAAGTATTAAAGGTTATTATCTAATGAATTATGTGTGTGTGCATCATATTTTTCGTATATTTATGAATTAATACCAATAAACTGAAAATTCACAAAAACGTAGAAAAACCGCAAAATATTGTCTAATTCGATTGTATTTTGTTTAAATCACATTAAGGAAAAGGGGATGATAAACGTCAAAATATTGCTAAATTCGATGAATTTTCGTATGAAACAAAATGCAAGAAAACCTGCTTAAAATGCAATATTATGCGAAATTCTGAGATTTGAAAGCCAAATTACATATTGTGATAATACATGAAATAGTATCGAAATATTAGTAAAAACGAATATATACGTAATTTCAAACTACATGAAAAACGTGAAAAAAGTCACTATATTTCCAAATTTGAGGATTTTAACTTCGAATCATAGAGTGAGATTCCGTATTATTTAGATCCAAGAAAAGACATATAACAATGTTGTTTCCAATACAAATGATAAAAATCAATGTGTTTTTATTAGAATTAACTAAAATGTTCCTGATTTTCCGCTTATATTACCGATGGAAGATGTACACGTAAAACCGCTCTAATCCTGCTGAAACGTCGATATATGCAATAAAAACCGAACTTCTCCCCTTTTCAATATCTTACTCAGTATTTTAACGAGAAACAAATAAATGATTGAAAAGGAAGTATTAAAGGTTATTATCTAATGAATTATGTGTGTGTGCATCATATTTTTCGTATATTTATGAATTAATACCAATAAACTGAAAATTCACAAAAACGTAGAAAAACCGCAAAATATTGTCTAATTCGATTGTATTTTGTTTAAATCACATTAAGGAAAAGGGGATGATAAACGTCAAAATATTGCTAAATTCGATGATTTTTCGTATGAAACAAAATGCAAGAAAACCTGCTTAAAATGCAATATTATGCGAAATTCTGAGATTTGAAAGCCAAATTACATATTGTGATAATACATGAAATAGTATCGTAATATTGGTAATACGAATATATATACGTAATATCAAACTACATGAAAAACGTGAAAAAAGTCACTATTTTACCATATTTGAGGATTTTAACTTCGAATCATAGAGTGAGATTTCGTATTATTTAGATCCAAGAAAAGACATATGACAATATTGTTTCCAATTCAAATGATAAAAATCAATGTATTTTCATTTGAATAAACAAAAATGTTCCTGATTTTCCGTTTATATTACCGATGGAAGATGTACTAGAAAACCGCTCTATTCTGGCTGAAACGTCGATATATGCAATATAAACCGAACTTCTCCCCTTTTCAATATCTTTCTCAGTATTTTAACGATAAACATATAAACGATTGAAAAGGAAGTATTAAAGGTTTTTATCTAATGAATTATGTGTGTGCATCATATTTATCGTATATATATGAATTAATACCAATAAACTGAAAATTCACAAAAACGTAGAAAAACGGCAAAATATTGCCTAATTCGATGATATTTTGTTTAAATCACATTAAGGAAAAGGGAATGATAAACGTCAAAATATTGTTAAATTCGACGATTTTTCGTACGAAACAAAATGCAAGAAAACCTGCTTAAAATGCAATATTATGCGAAATTCAGAGATTTGAAGGCCAAATCACATATTGTGATAATACATGAAATAGTATCGAAATATTGGTAAAAACGAATATATGTACGTAATATCAAACTACATGAAAAACGTGAAAAAAGTCACTATTTTACCATATTTGAGGATTTTCACTTCGAATCATAGAGTGAGATTTCCTATTATTTAGATCCTAGAAAAGACATATGACAATGTTGTTTCCAATACAAATGATAAAAATCAATGTGTTTTCATTTGAATTAACTAAAATGTTCTTGATTTTCCGTTTATATTACCGATGGAAGATGTACACGTAAAACCGCTCTAATCCGGCTGAAATGTCGATATATGCAATAAAAACCGAACTTCTCCCCTTTTCAATATCTTACTCAGTATTTTAACGAGAAACAAATAAATGATTGAAAAGTAAGTATTAAAGGTTATTATCTAATGAATTATGTGTGTGCATCATATTTATCGTATATATATGAATTAATACAAATAAACTGAAAATTCACAAAAACGTAGAAAAACGGCAAAATATTGTCTAATTCGATGATATTTTGATTAAATCACATTAAGGAAAAGGGGATGATAAACGTCAAAATATTGCTAAATTCGATGATTTTTCGTACGAAACAAAATGCAAGAAAACCTGCTTAAAATGCAATATTATGCGAAATTCTGAGATTTGAAAGACAAATCACATATTGTGATACTACATGAAATAGTATCAAAATATTAGTAAAAACGAATATATATACGTAATATCAAACTACATGAAAAACGTGAAAAAAGTCACTAGTTTACCATATTTGAGGGTTTTAACTTCGAATCATAGAGTGAGATTTCGTATTATTTAGATCCAAGAAAAGACATATGACAATGTTGTTTCCAATAAAAATGATAAAAATCAATGAGTTTTCATTTGAAAAAACAAAAATGTACCTGATTTTCCGTTTATATTACCGATGGAAGATGTACAAAAAAACCGCTCTAATCCGGCTGAAATGTCGATATATGCAATAAAAACCGAACTTCTCCCCTTTTTAATATCTTACTCAGTATTTTAACGATAAACAAATAAATGATGGAAAAGGGAGTATTAAATGTTATTATCTAATGAATTCTGTGTGTGCATCATATTTATCGTATATTTATGAATTAATACCAATAAACTGAAAATTCACATAAACGTAGAAAAACGGCAAAATATTGTCTAATTCGATGATATTTTGTTTAAATCACATCAAGGAAAAAGGGATGATAAACGTCAAAATATTGCTAAATTAGATGATTTTTCGTACGAAACAAAATGCAAGAAAACCTGCTTAAAATGCAATATTATGCGAAATTCTGAGATTTGAAGGCCAAACCACATATTGTGATACTACATGAAATAGTATCGGAAAATTGATAAAAACGAATATATATACGTAATATCAAACTACATGAAAAACATGAAAAAAATCACTATTTTACCATATTAGAGGATTTTCACTTTGAATCATAGAGTGAGATTTCCTCTTATTTAGATCCAAGAAAAGACATATGACAATGTTGTTTCCAATACAAATGATAAAAATCAATGTGTTTTCATTTAAATGAACTAAAATGTTCCTGATTTTCCGTTTATATTACCGATGGAAGATGTACACGTAAAACCGCTCTAATCCGGCTGAAATGTCGATATATGCAATAAAAACCGAACTTCTCCCCTTTTCAATATCTTACTCAGTATTTTAACGAAAAACAAATAAATGATTGAAAAGTAAGTATTAAAGGTTATTATCTAATGAATTATGTGTGTGCATCATATTTATCGTATATATATGAATTAATACAAATAAACTGAAAATTCACAAAAACGTAGAAAAACGGCAAAATATTGTCTAATTCGATGATATTTTGTTTAAATCACATTAAGGAAAAGGGGATGATAAACGTCAAAATATTGCTAAATTCGATGATTTTTCGTACGAAACAAAATGCAAGAAAACCTGCTTAAAATGCAATATTATGCGAAATTCTGAGATTTGAAGGCCAAATTACATATTGTGATACTACATGAAATAGTATCAAAATATTAGTAAAAACGAATATATATACGTAATATCAAACTACATGAAAAACGTGAAAAAGTCACCATTTTACCAAATTTGAAGATTTTAACTTTGAATCATAGAGCAAGGTTTCTTATTATTTAGATCCAAGAAAAGAGATATGACAATGTTGTTTCCAATACAAATGATAAAAATCAATGTGTTTTCATTAGAATTAACTAAAACGTTCCTGATTTTCCGTTTATATTACCGATGGAAGATGTACACGTAAAACCGCTCTAATCCGGCTGAAACGTCGATATATGCAATAAAAACCGAACTTCTCCCCTTTTCAATATCTTACTCAGTATTTAAACGAGAAACAAATAAATGATTGAAAAGGGAGTTTTAAAGGTTATTATCTAATGAATTATGTGTGTGCATCATATTTATCGTATATATATGAATTAATACCAATAAACTGAAAATTCACAAAAACGTAGAAAAACGGCAAAATATTTTCTAATTCGATGATATTTTGTTTAAATCACATTAAGGAAAAGGGGATGATAAACGTCAAAATATTGCAAAATTCGATGATTTTTCGTACGAAACAAAATGCAAGAAAACCTGCTTAAAATGCAATATTATGCGAAATTCTGAGATTTGAAAGACAAATCACATATTGTGATACTACATGAAATAGTATCGAAATATTGGTAAAAACGAATACGTAATATCAAACTACATGAAAAACGTGAAAAAAAAATCACTATTTTACCAAATTTGAGGATTTTAACTTCGAATCATAGAGCAAGGTTTCGTATTATTTAGATCCAAGAAAAGACATGACAATGTTGTTTCCAATACAAATGATAAAAATCAATGTGTTTTCATTAGAATTAACTAAAATGTTCCTGATTTTCCGCTTATAATACCGATGGAAGATGTACACGTAAAACCACTCTAATCCGGCTGAAACGTCGATATATGCAATAAAAACCGAACTTCTCCCCTTTTCAATATCTTACTCAGTATTTTAACGAGAAACAAATAAATGATTGAAAACGAAGTATGAAAGGTTATTATCTAATGAATTATGTGTGTGCATCATATTTATCGTATATTTATGAATTAATACCAATAAACTGAAAATTCACAAAAACGTAGAAAAACCATGAAATATTGTCTAATTCGATGATATTTTGTTTAAATCACTTTAAGGAAAAAGGGGATGATAAACGTCAAAATATTGCTAAATTCGATGATTTTTCGTACGAAGCAAAATGCAAGAAAACCTGCTTAAAATGCAATATTATGCGAAATTCTGAGATTTGAAGGCCAAATCACATATTGTGATACTACATGAAATAGTATCGAAAAATTGATAAAAACGAATATATATACGTAATATCAAACTACATGAAAAACATGAAAAAAATCACTATTTTACCATATTAGAGGATTTTCACTTCGAATCATAGAGCGAGATTTCCTATTATTTAGATCCAAGAAAAGAGATATGACAATGTTGTTTCCAATACAAATGATAAAAATCAATGTGTTTTCATTAGAATTAACTAAAATGTTCCTGATTTTCCGCTTATATTACCGATGGAAGATGTACACGTAAAACCACTCTAATCCGGCTGAAACGTCGATATATGCAATAAAAACCGAACTTCTCCCCTTTTCAATATTTTACTCAGTATTTTAACGAGAAAAAAATAAATGATTGAAAAGGAAGTACTAAAGGTTATTATCTAATGAATTATGTGTGTGCATCATATTTATCGTATATATATGAATTAATACCAATAAACTGATAATTCACAAAAACGTAGAAAAACGGCAAAATATTGTCTAATTCGATGATATTTTGTTTAAATCACATTAAGGAAAAGGGGATGATAAACGTCAAAATATTGCTAAATTCGATGATTTTTCGTACGAAACAAAATGCAAGAAAACCTGCTTAAAATGCAATATTATGCGAAATTCTGAGATTTGAAGGCCAAATTACATATTGTGATACTACATGAAATAGTATCAAAATATTAGTAAAAACGAATATATATACGTAATATCAAACTACATGAAAAACGTGAAAAAGTCACCATTTTACCAAATTTGAAGATTTTAACTTTGAATCATAGAGCAAGGTTTCTTATTATTTAGATCCAAGAAAAGAGATATGACAATGTTGTTTCCAATACAAATGATAAAAATCAATGTGTTTTCATTAGAATTAACTAAAACGTTCCTGATTTTCCGTTTATATTACCGATGGAAGATGTACACGTAAAACCGCTCTAATCCGGCTGAAACGTCGATATATGCAATAAAAACCGAACTTCTCCCCTTTTCAATATCTTACTCAGTATTTAAACGAGAAACAAATAAATGATTGAAAAGGGAGTTTTAAAGGTTATTATCTAATGAATTATGTGTGTGCATCATATTTATCGTATATATATGAATTAATACCAATAAACTGAAAATTCACAAAAACGTAGAAAAACGGCAAAATATTGTCTAATTCGATGATATTTTGTTTAAATCACATTAAGGAAAAGGGGATGATAAACGTCAAAATATTGCAAAATTCGATGATTTTTCGTACGAAACAAAATGCAAGAAAACCTGCTTAAAATGCAATATTATGCGAAATTCTGAGATTTGAAAGACAAATCACATATTGTGATACTACATGAAATAGTATCGAAATATTGGTAAAAACGAATACGTAATATCAAACTACATGAAAAAACGTGAAAAAAAAATAACTATTTTACCAAATTTGAGGATTTTAACTTCGAATCATAGAGCAAGGTTTCGTATTATTTAGATCCAAGAAAAGACATGACAATGTTGTTTCCAATACAAATGATAAAAATCAATGTGTTTTCATTAGAATTAACTAAAATGTTCCTGATTTTCCGCTTATAATACCGATGGAAGATGTACACGTAAAACCACTCTAATCCGGCTGAAACGTCGATATATGCAATAAAAACCGAACTTCTCCCCTTTTCAATATCTTACTCAGTATTTTAACGAGAAACAAATAAATGATTGAAAACGAAGTATTAAAGGTTATTATCTAATGAATTATGTGTGTGCATCATATTTATCGTATATTTATGAATTAATACCAATAAACTGAAAATTCACAAAAACGTAGAAAAACCACGAAATATTGTCTAATTCGATGATATTTTGTTTAAATCACTTTAAGGAAAAAGGGGATGATAAACGTCAAAATATTGCTAAATTCGATGATTTTTCGTACGAAGCAAAATGCAAGAAAACCTGCTTAAAATGCAATATTATGCGAAATTCTGAGATTTGAAGGCCAAATCACATATTGTGATACTACATGAAATAGTATCGAAAAATTGATAAAAACGAATATATATACGTAATATCAAACTACATGAAAAACATGAAAAAAATCACTATTTTACCATATTAGAGGATTTTCACTTCGAATCATAGAGCGAGATTTCCTATTATTTAGATCCAAGAAAAGAGATATGACAATGTTGTTTCCAATACAAATGATAAAAATCAATGTGTTTTCATTAGAATTAACTAAAATGTTCCTGATTTTCCGCTTATATTACCGATGGAAGATGTACACGTAAAACCACTCTAATCCGGCTGAAACGTCGATATATGCAATAAAAACCGAACTTCTCCCCTTTTCAATATCTTACTCAGTATTTAAACGAGAAACAAATAAATGATTAAAAAGGGAGTATTAAAGGTTATTATCTAATGAATTATGTGTGTGCATCATATTTATCGTATATATATGAATTAATACCAATAAACTGAAAATTCACAAAAACGTAGAAAAACGGCAAAATATTGTCTAATTCAATGATATTTTGTTTAAATCACATTAAGGAAAAGGGGATGATAAACGTCAAAATATTGCTAAATTCGATGATTTTTCGTACGAAACAAAATGCAAGAAAACCTGCTTAAAATGCAATATTATGCGAAATTCTGAGATTTGAAGGCCAAATCACATATTGTGATAATACATGAAATACTATCGAAATATTGGTAAAAACGAATATATGTACGTAATATCAAACTACATGAAAAACGTGAAAAAAGTCACTATTTTACCATATTTGAGGATTTTCACTTCGAATCATAGAGTGAGATTTCCTATTATTTAGATCCAAGAAAAGACATATGAATGTTGTTTCCAATACAAATGATAAAAATCAATGTGTTTTCATTTAAATTAACTAAAATGTTCCTGATTTTCCGTTTATATTACCGATGGAAGATGTACACGTAAAACCGCTCTAATCCGGCTGAAATGTCGATATATGCAATAAAAACCGAACTTCTCCCCTTTTCAATATCTTACTCAGTATTTAAACGAGAAACAAATAAGTGATTGAAAAGGGAGTTTTAAAGGTTATTATCTAATGAATTATGTGTGTGCATCATATTTATCGTATATATATGAATTAATACCAATAAACTGAAAATTCACAAAAACGTAGAAAAACGGCAAAATATTGTCTAATTCGATGATATTTTGTTTAAATCACATTAAGGAAAAGGGGATGATAAACGTCAAAATATTGCAAAATTCGATGATTTTTCGTACGAAACAAAATGCAAGAAAACCTGCTTAAATGCAATATTATGCGAAATTCTGAGATTTGAAAGACAAATCACATATTGTGATACTACATGAAATAGTATCGAAATATTGGTAAAAACGAATATATATTCGTAATATCAAACTACATGAAAAACGTGAAAAAAAAATCACTATTTTACCAAATTTGAGGATTTTAACTTCGAATCATAGAGCAAAGTTTCGTATTATTTAGATCCAAGAAAAGACTTATGACAATGTTGTTTCCAATACAAATGATAAAAATCAATGTGTTTTCATTAGAATTAACTAAAATGTTCCTGATTTTCCGCTTATATTACCGATGGAAGATGTACACGTAAAACCACTCTAATCCGGCTGAAATGTCGATATATGCAATAAAAACCGAACTTCTCCCCTTTTCAATATCTTACTCAGTATTTTAACGAGAAACAAATAAATGATTGAAAAGGAAGTATTAAAGGTTATTATCTAATGAATTATGTGTGTGCATCATATATATCGTATATTTATGAATTAATACCAATAAACTGAAAATTCACAAAAACGTAGAAAAACCGCGAAATATTGTCTAATTCGATGATATTTTGTTTAAATCACATTAAAGAAAAGGGGATGATAAACGTCAAAATATTGCTAAATTCGATGATTTTTCGTACGAAACAAAATGCAAGAAAACCTGCTTTAAATGCAATATTATGCGAAATTCTGAGATTTGAAGGACAAATCACATATTGTGATACTACTTGAAATAGTATCGAAATATTGGTAAAAACGAATACGGAATATCAAACTACATGAAAAACGTGAAAAAAAAATCACTATTTTACCAAATTTGAGGATTTTAACTTCGAATCATAGAGCAAGGTTTCGTATTATTTAGATCCAAGAAAAGACATGACAATGTTGTTTCCAATACAAATGATAAAAATCAATGTGTTTTCATTAGAATTAACTAAAATGTTCCTGATTTTCCGCTTATAATACCGATGGAAGATGTACACGTAAAACCACTCTAATCCGGCTGAAACGTCGATATATGCAATAAAAACCGAACTTCTCCCCTTTTCAATACCTTACTCAGTATTTTAACGAGAAACAAATGAATGATTGAAAACGAAGTATTAAAGGTTATTATCTAATGAATTATGTGTGTGCATCATATTTATCGTATATTTATGAATTAATACCAATAAACTGAAAATTCACAAAAACGTAGAAAAACGGCAAAATATTGTCTAATTCGATGATATTTTGTTTAAATCACATTAAGGAAAAGGGGATGATAAACGTCAAAATATTGCTAAATTCGATGATTTTTCGTACGAAACAAAATGCAAGAAAACCTGCTTTAAATGCAATATTATGCGAAATTCTGAGATTTGAAGGACAAATCACATATTGTGATACTACTTGAAATAGTATCGAAATATTGGTAAAAACGAATACGTAATATCAAACTACATGAAAAACGTGAAAAAAATCACTTTTTTACCAAATTTGAGGATTTTAACTTCGAATCATAGAGCAAGGTTTCGTGTTATTTAGATCCAAGAAAAGACATATGACAATGTTGTTTCCAATACAAATAATAAAAATCAATGTGTTTTCATTTGAATAAACAAAAATGTTCCTGATTTTCCGTTTATATTACCGATGGAAGACGTACAAGAAAACCGCTCTATTCCGGCTGAAACGTCAATATATGCAATAAAAACCGAACTTCTCCCCTTTTCAATATCTTTCTCAGTATTTAAACGATAAACAAATAAATGATTGAAAAGGAAGTATTAAAGGTTATTATCTAATGAATTCTGTGTGTGCATCATATTTATCGTATATATATGAATTAATACCAATAAACTGAAAATTCACAAAAACGTAGAAAACTTCAAAATATTGTCTAATTCGATGATATTTTGTTTAAATCACATTAAGGAAAAGGGGATGATAAACGTCAAAATATTGCTAAATTCGATGATTTTTCGTACGAAACAAAATGCAAGAAAACCTGCTTAAAATGCAATATTATGCGAAATTCTGAGATTTGAAGGAGAAATCACATATTGTGATACTACATGAAATAGTATCGAAATATTGGTAAAAACGAATATATATACGTAATATCAAACTACATGAAAAACGTGAAAAAAAAATCACTATTTTACCAAATTTGAGGATTTTAACTTCGAATCATAGAGCAAGGTTTCGTATTATTTAGATCCAAGAAAAGACTTATGACAATGTTGTTTCCAATACAAATGATAAAAATCAATGTGTTTTCATTTGAATAAACAAAAATGTTCCTGATTTTCCGTTTATATTACCGATGGAAGATGTACAAGAAAACCGCTCTTTTCCGGCTGAAACGTCGATATATGCAATAAAAACCGAACTTCTCCCCTTTTCAATATCTTTCTCAGTATTTAAACGATAAACAAAAAAATGATTGAAAAGGAAGTATTAAAGGTTATTATCTAATGAATTCTGTGTGTGCATCATATTTATCGTATATTTATGAATTAATACCAATAAACTGAAAATTCACAAAAACGTAGAAAACTTCAAAATATTGTCTAATTCGATGATATTTTGTTTAAATCACATTAAGGAAAAGGGGATGATAAACGTCAAAATATTGCTAAATTCGATGATTTTCGTACGAAACAAAATGCAAGAAAACCTGCTTAAAATGCAATATTATGCGAAATTCTGAGATTTGAAGGCCAAATCACATATTGTGATAATACATGAAATACTATCGAAATATTGGTAAAAACGAATATTTGAGGAATTATTTGAGGAATATTTGATATTACGTACAATATTTGTACGTAATATCAAACTACATGAAAAACGTGAAAAAAGTCACTATTTTACCATATTTGAGGATTTTCACTTCGAATCATAGAGAGAGATTTCCTATTATTTAGATCCAAGAAAAGACATATGACAATGTTGTTTCCAATACAAATGATAAAAATCAATGTGTTTTCATTTAAATTAACTAAAACGTTCCTGATTTTCCGTTTATATTACCGATGGAAGATGTACACGTAAAACCGCTCTATTCCGGCTGAAACGTCAATATATGCAATAAAAACCGAACTTCTCCCCTTTTCAATATCTTTCTCAGTATTTAAACGATAAACAAATAAATGATTGAAAAGGAAGTATTAAAGGTTATTATCTAATGAATTCTGTGTGTGCATCATATTTATCGTATATATATGAATTAATACCAATAAACTGAAAATTCACAAAAACGTAGAAAACTTCAAAATATTGTCTAATTCGATGATATTTTGTTTAAATCACATTAAGGAAAAGGGGATGATAAACGTCAAAATATTGCTAAATTCGATGATTTTCGTACGAAACAAAATGCAAGAAAACCTGCTTAAAATGCAATATTATGCGAAATTCTGAGATTTGAAGGCCAAATCACATATTGTGATAATACATGAAATACTATCGAAATATTGGTAAAAACGAATATATGTACGTAATATCAAACTACATGAAAAACGTGAAAAAAGTCACTATTTTACCATATTTGAGGATTTTCACTTCGAATCATAGAGAGAGATTTCCTATTATTTAGATCCAAGAAAAGACATATGACAATGTTGTTTCCAATACAAATGATAAAAATCAATGTGTTTTCATTTAAATTAACTAAAATGTTCCTGATTTTCCGTTTATATTACCGATGGAAGATGTACACGTAAAACCGCTCTAATCCGGCTGAAATGTCGATATATGCAATAAAAACCGAACTTCTCCCCTTTTCAATATCTTACTCAGTATTTTAACGAGAAACAAATAAATGATTGAAAAGGAAGTATTAAAGGTTATTATCTAATGAATTATGTGTGTGCATCATATTTATCGTATATATATGAATTAATACAAATAAACTGAAAATTCACAAAAACGTAGAAAAACGGATAAATATTGTCTAATTCGATGATATTTTGTTTAAATCACATTAAGGAAAAGGGGATGATAAACGTCAAAATATTGCTAAATTCGATGATTTTTCGTACGAAACAAAATGCAAGAAAACCTGCTTAAAATGCAATATTATGCGAAATTCTGAGATTTGAAGGCCAAATGACATATTGTGATACTACACGAAATAGTATCAAAATATTAGTAAAAACGAATATATATACGTAATATCAAACTACATGAAAAACGTGAAAAAGTCACCATTTTACCAAATTTGAAGATTTTAACTTTGAATCATAGAGCAAGGTTTCTTATCATTTAGATCCAAGAAAAGAGATATGACAATGTTGTTTCCAATACAAATGATAAAAATCAATGTGTTTTCATTAGAATTAACTAAAACGTTCCTGATTTTCCGTTTATATTACCGATGGAAGATGTACACGTAAAACCGCTCTAATCCGGCTGAAACGTCGATATATGCAATAAAAACCGAACTTCTCCCCTTTTCAATATCTTACTCAGTATTTAAACGAGAAACAAATAAATGATTGAAAAGGGAGTATTAAAGGTTATTATCTAATGAATTATGTGTGTGCATCATATTTATCGTATATATATGAATTAATACCAATTAACTAAAAATTCACAAAAACGTAGAAAAACGGCAAAATATTGTCTAATTCGATGATATTTTGTTTAAATCACATTAAGGAAAAGGGGATGATAAACGTCAAAATATTGCAAAATTCGATGATTTTTCGTACGAAACAAAATGCAAGAAAACCTGCTTAAAATGCAATATTATGCGAAATTCTGAGATTTGAAGGACAAATCACATATTGTGATACTACATGAAATAGTATCGAAATATTGGTAAAAACGAATATATATACGTAATATCAAACTACATGAAAAACGTGAAAAAAAAATCACTATTTTACCAAATTTGAGGATTTTAACTTCGAATCATAGAGCAAGGTTTCGTATTATTTAGATCCAAGAAAAGACTTATGACAATGTTGTTTTCAATACAAATAATAAAAATCCATTTGTTTTCATTTGAATAAACAAAAATGTTCCTGATTTTCCGTTTATATTACCGATGGAAGACGTACAAGAAAACCGCTCTATTCCGGCTGAAACGTCGATATATGCAATAAAAACCGAACTTCTCCCCTTTTCAATATCTTTCTCAGTATTTAAACGATAAACAAATAAATGATTGAAAAGGAAGTATTAAAGGTTATTATCTAATGAATTCTGTGTGTGCATCATATTTATCGTATATATATGAATTAATACCAATTAACTAAAAATTCACAAAAACGTAGAAAAACGGCAAAATATTGTCTAATTCGATGATATTTTGTTTAAATCACATTAAGGAAAAGGGGATGATAAACGTCAAAATATTGCAAAATTCGATGATTTTTCGTACGAAACAAAATGCAAGAAAACCTGCTTAAAATGCAATATTATGCGAAATTCTGAGATTTGAAGGAGAAATCACATATTGTGATACTACATGAAATAGTATCGAAATATTGGTAAAAACGAATATATATACGTAATATCAAACTACATGAAAAACGTGAAAAAAAATCACTATTTTACCAAATTTGAGGATTTTAACTTCGAATCATAGAGCAAGGTTTCATATTATTTAGATCCAAGAAAAGACTTATGACAATGTTGTTTCCAATACAAATGATAAAAATCAATGTGTTTTCATTTGAATAAACAAAAATGTTCCTGATTTTCCGTTTATATTACCGATGGAAGATGTACAAGAAAACCGCTCTTTTCCGGCTGAAACGTCGATATATGCAATAAAAACCGAACTTCTCCCCTTTTCAATATCTTTCTCAGTATTTAAACGATAAACAAAAAAATGATTGAAAAGGAAGTATTAAAGGTTATTATCTAATGAATTCTGTGTGTGCATCATATTTATCGTATATTTATGAATTAATACCAATAAACTGAAAATTCACAAAAACGTAGAAAACTTCAAAATATTGTCTAATTCGATGATATTTTGTTTAAATCACATTAAGGAAAAGGGGATGATAAACGTCAAAATATTGCTAAATTCGATGATTTTCGTACGAAACAAAATGCAAGAAAACCTGCTTAAAATGCAATATTATGCGAAATTCTGAGATTTGAAGGCCAAATCTCATATTGTGATAATACATGAAATACTATCGAAATATTGGTAAAAACGAATATATGTACGTAATATCAAACTACATGAAAAACGTGAAAAAAGTCACTATTTTACCATATTTGAGGATTTTCACTTCGAATCATAGAGAGAGATTTCCTATTATTTAGATCCAAGAAAAGACATATGACAATGTTGTTTCCAATACAAATGATAAAAATCAATGTGTTTTCATTTAAATTAACTAAAATGTTCCTGATTTTCCGTTTATATTACCGATGGAAGATGTACACGTAAAACCGCTCTAATCCGGCTGAAATGTCGATATATGCAATAAAAACCGAACTTCTCCCCTTTTCAATATCTTACTCAGTATTTTAACGAGAAACAAATAAATGATTGAAAAGTAAGTATTAAAGGTTATTATCTAATGAATTATGTGTGTGCATCATATTTATCGTATATATATGAATTAATACAAATAAACTGAAAATTCACAAAAACGTAGAAAAACGGCAAAATATTGTCTAATTCGATGATATTTTGTTTAAATCACATTAAGGAAAAGGGGATGATAAACGTCAAAATATTGCTAAATTCGATGATTTTTCGTACGAAACAAAATGCAAGAAAACCTGCTTAAAATGCAATATTATGCGAAATTCTGAGATTTGAAGGCCAAATGACATATTGTGATACTACATGAAATAGTATCAAAATATTAGTAAAAACGAATATATATACGTAATATCAAACTACATGAAAAACGTGAAAAAGTCACCATTTTACCAAATTTGAAGATTTTAACTTTGAATCATAGAGCAAGGTTTCTTATCATTTAGATCCAAGAAAAGAGATATGACAATGTTGTTTCCAATACAAATGATAAAAATCAATGTGTTTTCATTAGAATTAACTAAAACGTTCCTGATTTTCCGTTTATATTACCGATGGAAGATGTACACGTAAAACCGCTCTAATCCGGCTGAAACGTCGATATATGCAATAAAAACCGAACTTCTCCCCTTTTCAATATCTTACTCAGTATTTAAACGAGAAACAAATAAATGATTGAAAAGGGAGTATTAAAGGTTATTATCTAATGAATTATGTGTGTGCATCATATTTATCGTATATTTATGAATTAATACCAATAAACTGAAAATTCACAAAAACGTAGAAAAACGGCAAAATATTGTCTAATTCGATGATATTTTGTTTAAATCACATTAAGGAAAAGGGGATGATAAACGTCAAAATATTGCAAAATTCGATGATTTTTCGTACGAAACAAAATGCAAGAAAACCTGCTTAAAATGCAATATTATGCGAAATTCTGAGATTTGAAGGAGAAATCACATATTGTGATACTACATGAAATAGTATCGAAATATTGGTAAAAACGAATATATATACGTAATATCAAACTACATGAAAAACGTGAAAAAAAAATCACTATTTTACCAAATTTGAGGATTTTAACTTCGAATCATAGAGCAAGGTTTCGTATTATTTAGATCCAAGAAAAGACTTATGACAATGTTGTTTTCAATACAAATAATAAAAATCCATGTGTTTTCATTTGAATAAACAAAAATGTTCCTGATTTTCCGTTTATATTACCGATGGAAGATGCACAAGAAAACCGCTCTATTCCGGCTGAAACGTCGATATATGCAATAAAAACCGAACTTCTCCCCTTTTCAATATCTTTCTCAGTATTTAAACGATAAACAAATAAATGATTGAAAAGGAAGTATTAAAGGTTATTATCTAATGAATTCTGTGTGTGCATCATATTTATCGTATATTTATGAATTAATACCAATAAACTGAAAATTCACAAAAACGTAGAAAAACGGCAAAATATTGTCTAATTCGATGATATTTTGTTTAAATCACATTAAGGAAAAGGGGATGATAAACGTCAAAATATTGCTAAATTCGATGATTTTTCGTACGAAACAAAATGCAAGAAACCCTGCTTAAAATGCAATATTATGCGAAATTCTGAGATTTGAAGGCCAAATCACATATTGTGATAATACATGAAATAGTATCGAAATATTGGTAAAAACGAATATATACACGTAATATCAAACTACATGAAAAACGTGAAAAAAGTCACTATTTTACCATATTTGAGGATTTTAACTTCGAATCATAGAGTGTGATTTCGTATTATTTAGATCCAAGAAAAGACATATGACAATGTTGTTTCCAATACAAATGATAAAAATCAATGAGTTTTAATTTGAATAAACAAAAATGTACCTGATTTTCCGTTTATATTACCGATGAAAGATGTACACGTAAAACCGCCCTAATCCGGCTGAAACGTCGATATATGCAATAAAAACCGAACTTCTCCCCTTTTCAATATCTTACTCAGTATTTAAACGAGAAACAAATAAATAAGTAAAGTATTAGTAAAAGTAAGTATTAAAGGTTATTATCTAATGAATTATGTGTGTGTGCATCATATTTATCGTATATTTATGAATTAATACCAATAAACTGAAAATTCACAAAAACGTAGAAAAACCGCAAAATATTGTCTAATTCGATGATATTTTGTTTAAATCACATTAAGGAAAAGGGGATGATAAACGTCAAAATATTGCTAAATTCGATGATTTTTCGTACGAAACAAAATGCAAGAAATCCTGCTTAAAATGCAATATTATGCGAAATTCTGAGATTTGAAGGCCAAATCACATATTGTGATACTACATGAAATAGTATCGAAATATTAGAAAAAACGAATATATATACGTAATATCAAACTACATGAAAAACGTGAAAAAAAATCACTATTTTACCAAATTTGAGGATTTTAAATCCGAATCATAGAGCAAGGTTTCGTATTATTTAGATCCATGAAAAGACATATGACAATGTTGTTTCCAATACAAATGATAAAAATCAATGTGTTTTCATTAGAATTAACTAAAACGTTCCTGATTTTCCGTTTATATTACCGATGGAAGATGTAAACGTAAAACCGCTCTAATCCGGCTGAAACGTCGAAATATGCAATAAAAACCGAACTTCTCCCCTTTTCAATATCTTACTCAGTATTTAAACGAGAAACTTATAAATGATTGAGAAGGGAGTATTAAAGGTTATAATCTAATGAATTATGGTTGTGCATCATATTTATCGTATATATATGAATTAATACCAATAAACTGATAATTCACAAAAACGTAGAAAAACGGCAAAATATTGTATAATTCGATGATATTTTGTTTAAATCACATTAAGGAAAAGGGGATGAAAAACGTCAAAATATTGCTAAATTCGATGATTTTTCGTACGAAACAAAATGCAAGAAAACCTGCTTAAAATGCAATATTATGCGAAATTCTGAGATTTGAAGGCCAAATCACATATTGTGATAATACATGAAATAGTATCGAAATATTGGTAAAAACGAATATATATACGTAATATCAAACTACATGAAAAACATGAAAAAAATCACTATTTTACCATATTAGAGGATTTTCACTTCGAATCATAGAGCCAGATTTCCTATTATTTAGATCCATGAAAAGAGATATGACAATGTTGTTTCCAATACAAATGATAAAAATCAATGTGTTTTCATTAGATTAACTAAAATGTTCCTGATTTTCCGTTTATATTACCGATGGAAGATGTACACGTAAAACCGCTCTATTCCGGCTGAAACGTCGATATATGTAATAAAAACCGAACTTCTCCCCTTTTCAATATCTTACTCAGTATTTAAACGAGAAACTTATAAATGATTGAAAAGGGAGTATTAAAGGTTATAATCTAATGAATTATGTTTGTGCATCATATTTATCGTATATATATGAATTAATACCAATAAACTGATAATTCACAAAAACGTAGAAAAACGGCAAAATATTGTCTAATTCGATGATATTTTGTTTAAATCACATTAAGGAAAAGGGGATGATAAACGTCAAAATATTGCTAAATTCGATGATTTTTCGTACGAAACAAAATGCAAGAAAACCTGCTTAAAATGCAATATTATGCGAAATTCTGAAATTTGAAGGTCAAATCACATATTGTGATACTACATGAAATAGTATCGAAATATTAGAAAAAACGAATATATATACGTAATATCAAACTACATGAAAAACGTGAAAAAAGTCACCATTTTACCAAATTTGAGTATTTTAACTTCGAATCATAGAGCGAGGTTTCGTATTATTTAGATCCAAGAAAAAACATATGCTAATGTTGTTTCCAATGCAAATGATAAGAATCAATGTGTTTTCATTAGAATTAACTAAAATGTTCCTCATTTTCCGTTTATATTACCGATGGAAGATGTAAAAGAAAACCGCTCTATTCCGGCTGAAACGTCGATATATGCAATAAAAACCGAACTTCTTCCCTTTTCAATATCTTTCTCAGTATTTTAATTATAAACAAATAAATGATTGAAAAGGAAGTATTAAAGGTTATTATCTAATGAATTCTGTGTGTGCATCATATTTATCGTATATTTGTGAATTAATACCAATAAACTGAAAATTCACAAAAACGTAGAAAAACGGCAAAATATTGTCTAATTCGATGATATTTTGTTTAAATCACATTAAGGAAAAGGGGATGATAAACGTCAAAATATTGCTAAATTCGATGATTTTTCGTACGAAACAAAATGCAAGAAAACCTGCTTAAAATGCAATATTATGCGAAATTCTGAAATTTGAAGGCCAAATCACATATTGTGATACTACATGAAATACTATCGAAATATTGGTAAAAACGAATATATATACGTAATATCAAACTACATGAAAAACATGAAAAAAATCACTATTTTACCATATTAGAGGATTTTCACTTCGAATCATAGAGCCAGATTTCCTATTATTTAGATCCATGAAAAGAGATATGACAATGTTGTTTCCAATACAAATGATAAAAATCAATGTGTTTTCATTAGATTAACTAAAATGTTCCTGATTTTCCGTTTATATTACCGATGGAAGATGTACACGTAAAACCGCTCTATTCCGGCTGAAACGTCGATATATGTAATAAAAACCGAACTTCTCCCCTTTTCAATATCTTACTCAGTATTTAAACGAGAAACTTATAAATGATTGAAAAGGGAGTATTAAAGGTTATAATCTAATGAATTATGTTTGTGCATCATATTTATCGTATATATATGAATTAATACCAATAAACTGATAATTCACAAAAACGTAGAAAAACGGCAAAATATTGTCTAATTCGATGATATTTTGTTTAAATCACATTAAGGAAAAGGGGATGATAAACGTCAAAATATTGCTAAATTCGATGATTTTTCGTACGAAACAAAATGCAAGAAAACCTGCTTAAAATGCAATATTATGCGAAATTCTGAAATTTGAAGGCCAAATCACATATTGTGATACTACATGAAATAGTATCGAAATATTAGAAAAAACGAATATATATACGTAATATCAAACTACATGAAAAACGTGAAAAAAGTCACCATTTTACCAAATTTGAGTATTTTAACTTCGAATCATAGAGCGAGGTTTCGTATTATTTAGATCCAAGAAAAAACATATGCTAATGTTGTTTCCAATGCAAATGATAAGAATCAATGTGTTTTCATTAGAATTAACTAAAATGTTCCTCATTTTCCGTTTATATTACCGATGGAAGATGTAAAAGAAAACCGCTCTATTCCGGCTGAAACGTCGATATATGCAATAAAAACCGAACTTCTTCCCTTTTCAATATCTTTCTCAGTATTTTAATTATAAACAAATAAATGATTGAAAAGGAAGTATTAAAGGTTATTATCTAATGAATTCTGTGTGTGCATCATATTTATCGTATATTTGTGAATTAATACCAATAAACTGAAAATTCACAAAAACGTAGAAAAACGGCAAAATATTGTCTAATTCGATGATATTTTGTTTAAATCACATTAAGGAAAAGGGGATGATAAACGTCAAAATATTGCTAAATTCGATGATTTTTCGTACGAAACAAAATGCAAGAAAACCTGCTTAAAATGCAATATTATGCGAAATTCTGAAATTTGAAGGCCAAATCACATATTGTGATACTACATGAAATACTATCGAAATATTGGTAAAAACGAATATATATACGTAATATCAAACTACATGAAAAACGTGAAAAAGTCACTATTTTACCAAATTTGAGTATTTTAACTTCGAATCATAGAGCGAGGTTTCGTATTATTTAGATCCAAGAAAAGACATATGCTAATGTTGTTTCCAATGCAAATGATAAGAATCAATGTGTTTTCATTAGAATTAACTAAAATGTTCCTCATTTTCCGTTTATATTACCGATGGAAGATGTAAAAGAAAACCGCTCTATTCCGGCTGAAACGTCGATATATGCAATAAAAACCGAACTTCTCCCCTTTTCAATATCATACTCAGTATTTTAACGAGAAACTTATAAACGATTGAAAAGGGAGTATTAAAGGTTATAATCTAATGAATTATGTTTGTGCATCATATTTATCGTATATATATGAATTAATACCAATAAACTGATAATTCACAAAAACGTAGAAAAACGGCAAAATATTGTCTAATTCGATGATATTTTGTTTAAATCATATTAAGGAAAAGGGGATGATAAACGTCAAAATATTGCTAAATTCGATGATTTTTCGTACGAAACAAAATGCAAGAAAACCTGCTTAAAATGCAATATTATGCGAAATTCTGAGATTTGAAGGCCAAATCACATATTGTGATACTACATGAAATAGTATCGAAATATTAGAAAAAACGAATATATATACGTAATATCAAACTACATGAAAAACGTGAAAAAAGTCACCATTTTACCAAATTTGAGGATTTTAACTTTGAATCATAGAGCAAGGTTTCGTATTATTTAGATCCAAGAAAAGACATATGACAATGTTGTTTCCAATACAAATGATAAAAATCAATGTGTTTTCATTTGAATAAACAAAAATGTTCCTGATTTTCCGTTTATATTACCGATGGAAGATGTACAAGAAAACCGCTCTATTCCGGCTGAAACGTCGATATATGCAATAAAAACCGAACTTCTTCCCTTTTCAATATCTTTCTCAGTATTTTAATTATAAACAAATAAATGATTGAAAAGGAAGTATTAAAGGTTATTATCTAATGAATTCTGTGTGTGCATCATATTTATCGTATATTTATGAATTAATACCAATAAACTGAAAATTCACAAAAACGTAGAAAAACGGCAAAATATTGTCTAATTCGATGATATTTTGTTTAAATCACATTAAGGAAAAGGGGATGATAAACGTCAAAATATTGCTAAATTCGATGATTTTTCGTACGAAACAAAATGCAAGAAAACCTGCTTAAAATGCAATATAATGCGAAATTCTGAGATTTGAAGGACAAATCACATATTGTGATACTACATGAAATAGTATCGAAATATTGGTAAAAACGAATATATATACGTAATATCAAACTACATGAAAAACGTGAAAAAAATCACTATTTTACCAAATTTGAGGATTTTAAATCCGAATCATAGAGCAAGGTTTCGTATTATTTAGATCCAAGAAAAGACATATGACAATGTTGTTTCCAATACAAATGATAAAAATCAATGTGTTTTCATTAGAATTAACTAAAACGTTCCTGATTTTCCGTTTATATTACCGATGGAAGATGTACACGTAAAACCGCTCTAATCCGGCTGAAACGTCGATATATGCAATAAAAACCGAACTTCTCCCCTTTTCAATATCTTACTCAGTATTTAAACGAGAAACTTATAAATGATTGAAAAGGGAGTATTAAAGGTTATAATCTAATGAATTATGTTTGTGCATCATATTTATCGTATATATATGAATTAATACCAATAAACTGATAATTCACAAAAACGTAGAAAAACGGCAAAATATTGTATAATTCGATGATATTTTGTTTAAATCACATTAAGGAAAAGGGGATGACAAACGTCAAAATACTGCTAAATTCGGTGATTTTTCGTACGAAACAAAATGCAAGAAAACCTGCTTGAAATGCAATATTATGCGAAATTCTGAAATTTGAAGGCCAAATCACATATTGTGATACTACATGAAATACTATCGAAATATTGGTAAAAACGAATATATATACGTAATATCAAACTACATGAAAAACGTGAAAAAGTCACTATTTTACCAAATTTGAGGATTTTAACTTCGAATCAAAGAGCGAGGTTTCGTATTATTTAGATCAAGAAAAGACATATGCTAATGTTGTTTCCAATGCAAATGATAAGAATCAATGTGTTTTCATTAGAATTAACTAAAATATTCCTCATTTTCCGTTTATGTTACCGATGGAAGATGTAAAAGAAAACCGCTCTATTCCGGCTGAAACGTCGATATATGCAATAAAAACCGAACTTCTCCCCTTTTCAATATTTTACTCAGTATTTAAACGAGAAACAAATAAATAAGTAAAGTATTAGTAAAAGTAAGTATTAAAGGTTATTATCTAATGAATTATGTGTGTGCATCATATTTATCGTATATTTATGAATTAATACCAATAAACTGAAAATTCACAAAAACGTAGAAAAACGGCAAAATATTGCCTAATTCGATGATATTTTGTTTAAATCACATTAAGGAAAAGGGAATGATAAACGTCAAAATATTGTTAAATTCGACGATTTTTCGTACGAAACAAAATGCAAGAAAACCTGCTTAAAATGCAATATTATGCGAAATTCAGAGATTTGAAGGCCAAATCACATATTGTGATAATACATGAAATAGTATCGAAATATTGGTAAAAACGAATATATATACGTAATATCAAACTACATGAAAAACGTGAAAAAAGTCACTATTTTACCATATTTGAGGATTTTCACTTCGAATCATAGAGTGAGATTTCGTATTATTTAGATCCTAGAAAAGACATATGACAATGTTGTTTCCAATACAAATGATAAAAATCAATGTGTTTTCATTTGAATAAACAAAAATGTTCCTGATTTTCCGTTTATATTACCGATGGAAGATGTACAAGAAAACCGCTCTATTCCGGCTGAAACGTCGATATATGCAATAAAAACCGAACTTCTTCCCTTTTCAATATCTTTCTCAGTATTTTAACGATAAACAAATAAATGATTGAAAAGGAAGTATTAAAGGTTATTATCTAATGAATTCTGTGTGTGCATCATATTTATCGTATATATATGAATTAATACCAATAAACTGAAAATTCACATAAACGTAGAAAAACGGCAAAATATTGTCTAATTCGATGATATTTTGTTTAAATCACATTAAGGAAAAGGGGATGATAAACGTCAAAATATTGCTAAATTAGATGATTTTTCGTACGAAACAAAATGCAAGAAAACCTGCTTAAAATGCAATATTATGCGAAATTCTGAGATTTGAAGGCCAAATCACATATTGTGATAATACATGAAATAGTATCGAAATATTGGTAAAAACGAATATATACGTAATTTCAAACTACATGAAAAACGTGAAAAAAGTCACTATATTTCCAAATTTGAGGATTTTAACTTCGAATCATAGAGTGAGATTCCGTATTATTTAGATCCAAGAAAAGACATATAAGAATGTTGTTTCCAATACAAATGATAAAAATCAATGTGTTTCCATTAGAATTAACTAAAATGTTCCTGATTTTCCGCTTATATTACCGATGGAAGATGTACACGTAAAACCGCTCTAATCCTGCTGAAACGTCGATATATGCAATAAAAACCGAACTTCTCCCCTTTTCAATATCTTACTCAGTATTTTAACGAGAAACAAATAAATGATTGAAAAGTAAGTAATAAAGGTTATTATCTAATGAATTATGTGTGTGTGCATCATATTTATCGTATATTTATGAATTAATACCAATAAACTGAAAATTCACAAAAACGTAGAAAAACCGCAAAATATTGTCTAATTCGATTGTATTTTGTTTAAATCACATTAAGGAAAATGGGATGATAAACGTCAAAATATTGCTAAATTCGATGATTTTTCGTACGAAACAAAATGCAAGAAAACCTGCTTAAAATGCAATATTATGCGAAATTCTGAGATTTGAAGGCCAAATCACATATTGTGATAATACATGAAATAGTATCGAAATATTGGTAAAAACGAATATATACGTAATATCAAACTACATGAAAAACGTGAAAAAAGTCACTATTTTAACAAATTTGAGGATTTTAACTTTGAATCATAGAGTGAGATTTCGTATTATTTAGATCCAAAAAAGAGATATGACAATGTTGTTTCCAATACAAATGATAAAAATCAATGTGTTTTCATTAGAATTAACTAAAATGTTCCTGATTTTCCGCTTATATTACCGATGGAAGATGTACACGTAAAACCACTCTAATCCGGCTGAAACGTCGATATATGCAATAAAAACCGAACTTCTCCCCTTTTCAATATCTTACATAGTATTTTAACGAGAAACAAATAAATGATTGAAAAGGAAGTATTAAAGTTTATTATCTAATGAATTATGTGTGTGCATCATATTTATCGTATATTTATGAATTAATACCAATAAACTGAAAATTCACAAAAACGTAGAAAAACCGCAAAATATTGTCTAATTCGATGATATTTTGTTTAAATCACATTAAGGATAAGGGGATGATAAACGTCAAAATATTGCTAAATTCGATGATTTTTCGTACGAAACAAAATGCAAGAAAACCTGCTTAAAATGCAATATTATGCGAAATTCTGAGATTTGAAGGACAAATCACATATTGTGATACTACATGAAATAGTATCGAAATATTGGTAAAAACGAATATATATACGTAATATCAAACTACATGAAAAACGTGAAAAAAAATCACTATTTTACCAAATTTGAGGATTTTAACTTCGAATCATAGAGCAAGGTTTCGTATTATTTATATCCAAGAAAAGACATATGACAATGTTCTTTCCAATACAAATAATAAAAATCAATGTGTTTTCATTTGAATAAACAAAAATGTTCCTGATTTTCCGTTTATATTACCGATGGAAGATGTACAAGAAAACCGGTCTATTCCGGCTCAAACGTCGATATATGCAATAAAAACCGAACTTCTCCCCTTTTCAATATCTTTCTCAGTATTTAAACGATAAACAAATAAATGATTAAAAAGGAAGTATTAAAGGTTATTATCTAATGAATTCTGTGTGTGCATCATATTTATCGTATATTTATGAATTAATACCAATAAACTGAAAATTCACAAAAACGTTGAAAACTTCAAAATATTGTCTAATTCGATGATATTTTGTTTAAATCACATTAAGGAAAAGGGGATGATAAACGTCAAAATATTGCTAAATTCGATGATTTTTCGTACGAAACAAAATGCAAGAAAACCTGCTTGAAATGCAATATTATGCGAAATTCTGAGATTTGAAGGCCAAATCACATATTGTGATAATACATGAAATAGTATCGAAATATTGGTAAAAACGAATATATACGTAATATCAAACTACTTGAAAAACGTGAAAAAGTCACTATTTTACCAAATTTGAGGATTTTAACTTCGAATCATAGAGTGACATTTCGTATTATTTAGATCCAAGAAAAGACATGACAATGTTGTTTCCAATACAAATGATAAAAATCATTGTGTTTTCATTAGAATTAACTAAAATGTTCCTGATTTTCCGCTTATATTACCGATGGAAGATGTACACGTAAAACCACTCTAATCCGGCTGAAACGTCGATATATGCAATGAAAACCGAACTTCTCCCCTTTTCAATATCTTACTCAGTATTTTAACGAGAAACAAATAAATGATTGAAGAAGTATTAAAGGTTATTATCTAATGAATTATGTGTGTGCATCATATTTATCGTATATTTATGAATTAATACCAATAAACTGAAAATTCACAAAAACGTAGAAAAACCGCAAAATATTGTCTAATTCGATGATATTTTGTTTAAATCACATTAAGGAAAAGGGGATGATAAACGTCAAAATATTGCTAAATTCGATGATTTTTCGTACGAAGCAAAATGCAAGAAAACCTGCTTAAAATGCAATATTATGCGAAATTCTGAGATTTGAAGGCCAAATCACATATTGTGATACTACATGAAATAGTATCGAAATATTGATAAAAACGAATATATATACGTAATATCAAACTACATGAAAAACATGAAAAAAATCACTATTTTACCATATTAGAGGATTTTCACTTCGAATCATAGAGCGAGATTTCCTATTATTTAGATCCAAGAAAAGAGATATGACAATGTTGTTTCCAATACAAATGATAAAAATCAATGTGTTTTTATTAGAATTAACTAAAACGTTCCTGATTTTCGGTTTATATTACCGATGGAAGATGTACACGTAAAACCGCTCTAATCCGGCTGAAACGTCGATATATGCAATAAAAACCGAACTTTTCCCCTTTTCAATATCTTACTCAGTATTTAAACGAGAAACAAATAAATGATTGAAAAGGGAGTATTAAAGGTTATTATCTAATGAATTATGTGTGTGCATCATATTTATCGTATATATATGAATTAATACCAATAAACTGAAAATTCACAAAAACGTAGAAAAACGGCAAAATATTGTCTAATTCGATGATATTTTGTTTAAATCACATTAAGGAAAAGGGGATGATAAACGTCAAAATATTGCTAAATTCGATGATTTTTCGTACGAAACAAAATGCAAGAAAACCTGCTTAAAATGCAATATTATGCGAAATTCTGAGATTTGAAGGTCATATCACATATTGTGATAATACATGAAATAGTATCGAAATATTGGTAAAAACGAATATATGTACGTAATATCAAACTACATGAAAAACGTGAAAAAAGTCACTATTTTACCATATTTGAGGATTTTCACTTCGAATCATAGAGTGAGATTTCCTATTATTTAGATCCAAGAAAAGACATATGACAATGTTGTTTCCAATACAAATGATAAAAATCAATGTGTTTTCATTTAAATTAACTAAAATGTTCCTGATTTTCCGTTTATATTACCGATGGAAGATGTACACGTAAAACCGCTCTAATCCGGCTGAAATGTCGATATATGCAACCAAAAACCGAACTTCTCATCTTTCCAATATCTTACTCAGTATTTTAACGAGAAACAAATAAATGATTGAAAAGTAAGTATTAAAGGTTATTATCTAATGAATTATGTGTGTGCATCATATTTATCGTATATATATGAATTAATACAAATAAACTGAAAATTCACAAAAACGTAGAAAAACGGCAAAATATTGTCTAATTCGATGATATTTTGTTTAAATCACATTAAGGAAAAGGGGATGATAAACGTCAAAATATTGCTAAATTCGATGATTTTTCGTACGAAACAAAATGCAAGAAAACCTGCTTAAAATGCAATATTAGGCGAAATTCTGAGATTTGAAGGCCAAATCACATATTGTGATACTACATGAAATAGTATCAAAATATTAGTAAAAACGAATATATATACGTAATATCAAACTACATGAAAAACGTGAAAAAAGTCACCATTTTACCAAATTTGAAGATTTTAACTTTGAATCATAGAGCAAGGTTTCTTATTATTTAGATCAGAGAAAAGACATATGACAATGTTGTTTCCAATACAAATGATTAAAATCAATGTGTTTTCATTAGAATTAACTGAAATGTTCCTGATTTTCCGTTTATATTACCGATGGAAGATGTTCACGTAAAACTGCCCTAATCCGGCTGAAACGTCGATATATGCAATAAAACCCGAACTTCTCCCCTTTTCTATATCTTACTCAGTATTTAAACGAGAAACAAATAAATAAGTTAAGTATTAGTAAAAGTAAGTATTAAAGTTTATTATCTAATGAATTATGTGTGTGCATCATATTTATCGTATATATATGAATAAATACCAATAAACTGAAAATTCACAAAAACGTAGAAAAACGGCAAAATATTGTCTAATTCGATGATATTTTGTTTAAATCACATTAAGGAAAAGGGGATGATAAACGTCAAAATATTGCTAAATTCGATGATTTTTCGTACGAAACAAAATGCAAGAAAACCTGCTTAAAATGCAATATTATGCGAAATTCTGAGATTTGAAGGACAAATCACATATTGTGATACTACATGAAATAGTATCGAAATATTGGTAAAAACGAATATATATACGTAATATCAAACTACATGAAAAACGTGAAAAAAAATCACTATTTTACCAAATTTGAGGGTTTTAACTTCGAATCATAGAGCAAGGTTTCGTATTATTTAGATCCAAGAAAAGACATATGACAATGTTGTTTCCAATACAAATGATAAAAATCAATGTGTTTTCATTTGAATAAACAAAAATGTTCCTGATTTTCCGTTTATATTACCGATGGAAGATGTACAAGAAAACCGCTCTATTCCGGCTGAAACGTCGATATATGCAATAAAAACCGAACTTCTCCCCTTTTCAATATCTTTCTCAGTATTTAAACGATAAACAAATAAATGATTGAAAAGGAAGTATTAAAGGTTATTATCTAATGAATTCTGTGTGTGCATCATATTTATCGTATATTTATGAATTAATACCAATAAACTGAAAATTCACAAAAACGTTGAAAACTTCAAAATATTGTCTAATTCGATGATATTTTGTTTAAATCACATTAAGGAAAAGGAGATGATAAACGTCAAAATATTGCTAAATTCGATGATTTTTCGTACGAAACAAAATGCAAGAAAACCTGCTTAAAATGCAATATTATGCAAAATTCTGAGATTTGAAGGCCAAATCACATATTGTGATAATACATGAAATAGTATCGAAATATTGGTAAAAACGAATATATACGTAATATCAAACTACACAAAAAACGTGAAAAAAGTCACTATTTTACCAAATTTGAGGATTTTAACTTCGAATCATAGAGTGACATTTCGTATTATTTAGATCCAAGAAAAGACATGACAATGTTGTTTCCAATACAAATGATAAAAATCAATGTATTTTCATTAGAATTAACTAAAATGTTCCTGATTTTCCGTTTATATTACCGATGGAAGATGTACACGTAAAACCGCCCTAATCCGGCTGAAACGTCGTTATATGCAATAAAAACCGAACTTCTCCCCTTTTCAATATCTTACTCAGTATTTAAACGAGAAACAAATAAATAAGTAAAGTATTAGTAAAAGTAAGTATTAAAGGTTATTATCTAATGAATTATGTGTGTGCATCATATTTATCGTATATATATGAATTAATACCAATAAACTGAAAATTCACAAAAACGTAGAAAAACGGCAAAATATTGTCTAATTCGATGATATTTTGTTTAAGTCACATTAAGGATAAGGGGATGATAAACGTCAAAATATTGCTAAATTCGATGATTTTTCGTACGAAACAAAATGCAAGAAAACCTGCTTAAAATGCAATATTATGCGAAATTCTGAGATTTGAAGGCCAAATCACATATTGTGATACTACATGAAATAGTATCAAAATATTAGTAAAAACGAATATATATACGTAATATCGAACTACATGAAAAACGTGAAAAAAGTCACCATTTTACCAAATTTGAAGATTTTAACTCTGAATCATAGAGCAAGGTTTCTTATTATTTAAATCCAAGAAAAGACATATGACAATGTTGTTTCCAATACAAATGATTAAAATCAATGTATTTTCATTAGAATTAACTAAAATGTTCCTGATTTTCCGTTTATATTACCGATGGAAGATGTACACGTAAAACCGCCCTAATCCGGCTGAAACGTCGATATATGCAATAAAAACCGAACTTCTCCCCTTTTCAATATCTTACTCAGTATTTAAACGAGAAACAAATAAACAAGTAAAGTATTAGTAAAAGTAAGTATTAAAGTTTATTATCTAATGAATTATGTGTGTGCATCATATTTATCGTATATATATGAATAAATACCAATAAACTGAAAATTCACAAAAACGTAGAAAAACGGCATAATATTGTCTAATTCGATGATATTTTGTTTAAATCACATTAAGGAAAAGGGGATGATAAACGTCAAAATATTGCTAAATTCGATGATTTTTCGTACGAAACAAAATGCAAGAAAACCTGCTTAAAATGCAATATTATGCGAAATTCTGAGATTTGAAGGACAAATCACATATTGTGATACTACATGAAATAGTATCGAAATATTGGTAAAAACGAATATATATACGTAATTTCAAACTACATGAAAAACGTGAAAAAAAATCACTATTTTACCAAATTTGAGGGTTTTAACTTCGAATCATAGAGCAAGATTTCGTATTATTTAGATCCAAGAAAAGACATATGACAATGTTGTTTCCAATACAAATGATAAAAATCAATGTGTTTTCATTTGAATAAACAAAAATGTTCCTGATTTTCCGTTTATATTACCGATGGAAGATGTACAAGAAAACCGCTCTATTCCGGCTGAAACGTCGATATATGCAATAAAAACCGAACTTCTCCCCTTTTCAATATCTTTCTCAGTATTTAAACGATAAACAAATAAATGATTGAAAGGGAAGTATTAAAGGTTATTATCTAATGAATTCTGTGTGTGCATCATATTTATCGTATATTTATGAATTAATACCAATAAACTGAAAATTCACAAAAACGTTGAAAACTTCAAAATATTGTCTAATTCGATGATATTTTGTTTAAATCACATTAAGGAAAAGGAGATGATAAACGTCAAAATATTGCTAAATTCGATGATTTTTCGTACGAAACAAAATGCAAGAAAACCTGCTTAAAATGCAATATTATGCGAAATTCTGAGATTTGAAGGCCAAATCACATATTGTGATAATACATGAAATAGTATCGAAATATTGGTAAAAACGAATATATACGTAATATCAAACTACACAAAAAACGTGAAAAAAGTCACTATTTTACCAAATTTGAGGATTTTAACTTCGAATCATAGAGTGACATTTCGTATTATTTAGATCCAAGAAAAGACATGACAATGTTGTTTCCAATACAAATGATAAAAATCAATGTGTTTTCATTAGAATTAACTAAAATGTTCCTGATTTTCCGCTTATATTACCGATGGAAGATGTACTCGTAAAACCACTCTAATCCGGCTGAAACGTCGATATATGCAATAAAAACCGAACTTCTCCCCTTTTCAATATCTTACTCAGTATTTTAACGAGAAACAAATAAATGATTGAAAAGGAAGTATTAAAGGTTATTATCTAATGAATTATGTGTGTGCATCATATTTATCGTATATTTATGAATTAATACCAATAAACTGAAAATTCACAAAAACGTAGAAAAACCGCAAAATATTGTCTAATTCGATGATATTTTGTTTAAATCACATTAAGGAAAAGGAGATGATAAACGTCAAAATATTGCTAAATTCGATGATTTTTCGTACGAAGCAAAATGCAAGAAAACCTGCTTAAAATGCAATATTATGCGAAATTCTGAGATTTGAAGGCCAAATCACATATTGTGATAATACATGAAATAGTATCGAAATATTGGTAAAAACGAATATATGTACGTAATATCAAACTACATGAAAAACGTGAAAAAAGTCACTATTTTACCATATTTGAGGATTTTCACTTCGAATCATAGAGTGAGATTTCCTATTATTTAGATCCAAGAAAAGACATGACAATGTTGTTTCCAATACAAATGATAAAAATCAATGTGTTTTCATTTAAATTAACTAAAATGTTCCTGATTTTCCGTTTATATTACCGATGGAAGATGTACACGTAAAACCGCTCTAATCCGGCTGAAATGTCGATATATGCAACCAAAAACCGAACTTCTCCCCTTTCCAATATCTTACTCAGTATTTTAACGAGAAACAAACAAATGATTGAAAAGTAAGTATTAAAGGTTATTATCTAATGAATTATGTGTGTGCATCATATTTATCGTATATATATGAATTAATACAAATAAACTGAAAATTCACAAAAACGTAGAAAAACGGCAAAATATTGTCTAATTCGATGATATTTTGTTTAAATCACATTAAGGAAATTGGATGATAAACGTCAAAATATTGCTAAATTCGATGATTTTTCGTACGAAACAAAATGCAACAAAACCTGCTTAAAATGCAATATTATGCGAAATTCTGAGATTTGAAGGCCAAATCACATATTGTGATACTACATGAAATAGTATCGAAATATTGATAAAAACGAATATATATACGTAATATCAAACTACATGAAAAACATGAAAAAAATCACTATTTTACCATATTAGAGGATTTTCACTTCGAATCATAGAGCGAGATTTCCTATTATTTAGATCCAAGAAAAGAGATATGACAATGTTGTTTCCAATACAAATGATAAAAATCAATGTGTTTTTATTAGAATTAACTAAAACGTTCCTGATTTTCGGTTTATATTACCGATGGAAGATGTACACGTAAAACCGCTCTAATCCGGCTGAAACGTCGATATATGCAATAAAAACCGAACTTTTCCCCTTTTCAATATCTTACTCAGTATTTAAACGAGAAACAAATAAATGATTGAAAAGGAAGTATTAAAGGTTATTATCTAATGAATTATATGTGTGCATCATATTTATCGTATATATATGAATTAATACCAATAAACTGAAAATTCACAAAAACCTAGAAAAACGGCAAAATATTGTCTAATTCGATGATATTTTGTTTAAATCACATTAAGGAAAAGGGGATGATAAACGTCAAAATATTGCTAAATTCGATGATTTTTCGTACGAAACAAAATGCAAGAAAACCTGCTTAAAATGCAATATTATGCGAAATTCTGAGATTTGAAGGTCAAATCACATATTGTGATAATACATGAAATAGTATCGAAATATTGGTAAAAACGAATATATGTACGTAATATCAAACTACATGAAAAACGTGAAAAAAGTCACTATTTTACCATATTTGAGGATTTTCACTTCGAATCATAGAGTGAGATTTCCTATTATTTAGATCCAAGAAAAGACATATGACAATGTTGTTTCCAATACAAATGATAAAAATCAATGTGTTTTCATTTAAATTAACTAAAATGTTCCTGATTTTCCGTTTATATTACCGATGGAAGATGTACACGTAAAACCGCTCTAATCCGGCTGAAATGGCGATATATGCAACCAAAAACCGAACTTCTCATCTTTCCAATATCTTACTCAGTATTTTAACGAGAAACAAATAAATGATTGAAAAGTAAGTATTAAAGGTTATTATCTAATGAATTATGTGTGTGCATCATATTTATCGTATATATATGAATTAATACAAATAAACTGAAAATTCACAAAAACGTAGAAAAACGGCAAAATATTGTCAAATTCGATGATATTTTGTTTAAATCACATTAAGGAAAAGGGGATGATAAACGTCAAAATATTGCTTAATTCGATGATTTTTCGTACGAAACAAAATGCAAGAAAACCTGCTTAAAATGCAATATTAGGCGAAATTCTGAGATTTGAAGGCCAAATCACATATTGTGATACTACATGAAATAGTATCAAAATATTAGTAAAAACGAATATATATACGTAATATCAAACTACATGAAAAACGTGAAAAAAGTCACCATTTTACCAAATTTGAAGATTTTAACTTTGAATCATAGAGCAAGGTTTCTTATTATTTAGATCAGAGAAAAGACATATGACAATGTTGTTTCCAATACAAATGATTAAAATCAATGTGTTTTCATTAGAATTAACTAAAATGTTCCTGATTTTCCGTTTATATTACCGATGGAAGATGTACACGTAAAACCGCCCTAATCCGGCTGAAACGTCGATATATGCAATAAAACCCGAACTTCTCCCCTTTTCAATATCTTACTCAGTATTTAAACGAGAAACAAATAAATAAGTAAAGTATTAGTAAAAGTAAGTATTAAAGTTTATTATCTAATGAATTATGTGTGTGCATCATATTTATCGTATATATATGAATAAATACCAATAAACTGAAAATTCACAAAAACGTAGAAAAACGGCAAAATATTGTCTAATTCGTTGATATTTTGTTTAAATCACATTAAGGAAAAGGGGATGATAAACGTCAAAATATTGCTAAATTCGATGATTTTTCGTACGAAACAAAATGCAAGAAAACCTGCTTAAAATGCAATATTATGCGAAATTCTGAGATTTGAAGGACAAATCACATATTGTGATACTACATGAAATAGTATCGAAATATTGGTAAAAACGAATATATATACGTAATATCAAACTACATGAAAAACGTGAAAAAAAAATCACTATTTTACCAAATTTGAGGGTTTTAACTTCGAATCATAGAGCAAGGTTTCGTATTATTTAGATCCAAGAAAAGACATATGACAATGTTGTTTCCAATACAAATGATAAAAATCAATGTGTTTTCATTTGAATAAACAAAAATGTTCCTGATTTTCCGTTTATATTACCGATGGAAGATGTACAAGAAAACCGCTCTATTCCGGCTGAAACGTCGATATATGCAATAAAAACCGAACTTCTCCCCTTTTCAATATCTTTCTCAGTATTTAAACGATAAACAAATAAATGATTGAAAGGGAAGTATTAAAGGTTATTATCTAATGAATTCTGTGTGTGCATCATATTTATCGTATATTTATGAATTAATACCAATAAACTGAAAATTCACAAAAACGTTGAAAACTTCAAAATATTGTCTAATTCGATGATATTTTGTTTAAATCACATTAAGGAAAAGGAGATGATAAACGTCAAAATATTGCTAAATTCGATGATTTTTCGTACGAAACAAAATGCAAGAAAACCTGCTTAAAATGCAATATTATGCGAAATTCTGAGATTTGAAGGCCAAATCACATATTGTGATAATACATGAAATAGTATCGAAATATTGGTAAAAACGAATATATACGTAATATCAAACTACACAAAAAACGTGAAAAAAGTCACTATTTTACCAAATTTGAGGATTTTAACTTCGAATCATAGAGTGACATTTCGTATTATTTAGATCCAAGAAAAGACATGACAATGTTGTTTCCAATACAAATGATAAAAATCAATGTGTTTTCATTAGAATTAACTAAAATGTTCCTGATTTTCCGCTTATATTACCGATGGAAGATGTACTCGTAAAACCACTCTAATCCGGCTGAAACGTCGATATATGCAATAAAAACCGAACTTCTCCCCTTTTCAATATCTTACTAGGTATTTTAACGAGAAACAAATAAATGATTGAAAAGGAAGTATTAAAGGTTATTATCTAATGAATTATGTGTGTGCATCATATTTATCGTATATTTATGAATTAATACCAATAAACTGAAAATTCACAAAAACGTAGAAAAACCGCAAAATATTGTCTAATTCGATGATATTTTGTTTAAATCACATTAAGGAAAGGGAGATGATAAACGTCAAAATATTGCTAAATTCGATGATTTTTCGTACGAAGCAAAATGCAAGAAAACCTGCTTAAAATGCAATATTATGCGAAATTCTGAGATTTGAAGGCCAAATCACATATTGTGATAATACATGAAATAGTATCGAAATATTGGTAAAAACGAATATATGTACGTAATATCAAACTACATGAAAAACGTGAAAAAAGTCACTATTTTACCATATTTGAGGATTTTCACTTCGAATCATAGAGTGAGATTTCCTATTATTTAGATCCAAGAAAAGACATGACAATGTTGTTTCCAATACAAATGATAAAAATCAATGTGTTTTCATTTAAATTAACTAAAATGTTCCTGATTTTCCGTTTATATTACCGATGGAAGATGTACACGTAAAACCGCTCTAATCCGGCTGAAATGTCGATATATGCAACCAAAAACCGAACTTCTCCCCTTTCCAATATCTTACTCAGTATTTTAACGAGAAACAAACAAATGATTGAAAAGTAAGTATTAAAGGTTATTATCTAATGAATTATGTGTGTGCATCATATTTATCGTATATATATGAATTAATACAAATAAACTGAAAATTCACAAAAACGTAGAAAAACGGCAAAATATTGTCTAATTCGATGATATTTTGTTTAAATCACATTAAGGAAATTGGATGATAAACGTCAAAATATTGCTAAATTCGATGATTTTTCGTACGAAACAAAATGCAACAAAACCTGCTTAAAATGCAATATTATGCGAAATTCTGAGATTTGAAGGCCAAATCACATATTGTGATACTACATGAAATAGTATCGAAATATTGATAAAAACGAATATATATACGTAATATCAAACTACATGAAAAACATGAAAAAAATCACTATTTTACCATATTAGAGGATTTTCACTTCGAATCATAGAGCGAGATTTCCTATTATTTAGATCCAAGAAAAGAGATATGACAATGTTGTTTCCAATACAAATGATAAAAATCAATGTGTTTTTATTAGAATTAACTAAAACGTTCCTGATTTTCGGTTTATATTACCGATGGAAGATGTACACGTAAAACCGCTCTAATCCGGCTGAAACGTCGATATATGCAATAAAAACCGAACTTTTCCCCTTTTCAATATCTTACTCAGTATTTAAACGAGAAACAAATAAATGATTGAAAAGGAAGTATTAAAGGTTATTATCTAATGAATTATATGTGTGCATCATATTTATCGTATATATATGAATTAATACCAATAAACTGAAAATTCACAAAAACCTAGAAAAACGGCAAAATATTGTCTAATTCGATGATATTTTGTTTAAATCACATTAAGGAAAAGGGGATGATAAACGTCAAAATATTGCTAAATTCGATGATTTTTCGTACGAAACAAAATGCAAGAAAACCTGCTTAAAATGCAATATTATGCGAAATTCTGAGATTTGAAGGTCAAATCACATATTGTGATAATACATGAAATAGTATCGAAATATTGGTAAAAACGAATATATGTACGTAATATCAAACTACATGAAAAACGTGAAAAAAGTCACTATTTTACCATATTTGAGGATTTTCACTTCGAATCATAGAGTGAGATTTCCTATTATTTAGATCCAAGAAAAGACATATGACAATGTTGTTTCCAATACAAATGATAAAAATCAATGTGTTTTCATTTAAATTAACTAAAATGTTCCTGATTTTCCGTTTATATTACCGATGGAAGATGTACACGTAAAACCGCTCTAATCCGGCTGAAATGGCGATATATGCAACCAAAAACCGAACTTCTCATCTTTCCAATATCTTACTCAGTATTTTAACGAGAAACAAATAAATGATTGAAAAGTAAGTATTAAAGGTTATTATCTAATGAATTATGTGTGTGCATCATATTTATCGTATATATATGAATTAATACAAATAAACTGAAAATTCACAAAAACGTAGAAAAACGGCAAAATATTGTCTAATTCGATGATATTTTGTTTAAATCACATTAAGGAAAAGGGGATGATAAACGTCAAAATATTGCTTAATTCGATGATTTTTCGTACGAAACAAATGCAAGAAAACCTGCTTAAAATGCAATATTAGGCGAAATTCTGAGATTTGAAGGCCAAATCACATATTGTGATACTACATGAAATAGTATCAAAATATTAGTAAAAACGAATATATATACGTAATATCAAACTACATGAAAAACGTGAAAAAAGTCACCATTTTACCAAATTTGAAGATTTTAACTTTGAATCATAGAGCAAGGTTTCTTATTATTTAGATCAGAGAAAAGACATATGACAATGTTGTTTCCAATACAAATGATTAAAATCAATGTGTTTTCATTAGAATTAACTAAAATGTTCCTGATTTTCCGTTTATATTACCGATGGAAGATGTACACGTAAAACCGCCCTAATCCGGCTGAAACGTCGATATATGCAATAAAACCCGAACTTCTACCCCTTTTCAATATCTTACTCAGTATTTAAACGAGAAACAAATAAATAAGTAAAGTATTAGTAAAAGTAAGTATTAAAGTTTATTATCTAATGAATTATGTGTGTGCATCATATTTATCGTATATATATGAATAAATACCAATAAACTGAAAATTCACAAAAACGTAGAAAAACGGCAAAATATTGTCTAATTCGTTGATATTTTGTTTAAATCACATTAAGGAAAAGGGGATGATAAACGTCAAAATATTGCTAAATTCGATGATTTTTCGTACGAAACAAAATGCAAGAAAACCTGCTTAAAATGCAATATTATGCGAAATTCTGAGATTTGAAGGACAAATCACATATTGTGATACTACATGAAATAGTATCGAAATATTGGTAAAAACGAATATATATACGTAATATCAAACTACATGAAAAACGTGAAAAAAAAATCACTATTTTACCAAATTTGAGGGTTTTAACTTCGAATCATAGAGCAAGGTTTCGTATTATTTAGATCCAAGAAAAGACATATGACAATGTTGTTTCCAATACAAATGATAAAAATCAATGTGTTTTCATTTGAATAAACAAAAATGTTCCTGATTTTCCGTTTATATTACCGATGGAAGATGTACAAGAAAACCGCTCTATTCCGGCTGAAACGTCGATATATGCAATAAAAACCGAACTTCTCCCCTTTTCAATATCTTTCTCAGTATTTAAACGATAAACAAATAAATGATTGAAAGGGAAGTATTAAAGGTTATTATCTAATGAATTCTGTGTGTGCATCATATTTATCGTATATTTATGAATTAATACCAATAAACTGAAAATTCACAAAAACGTTGAAAACTTCAAAATATTGTCTAATTCGATGATATTTTGTTTAAATCACATTAAGGAAAAGGAGATGATAAACGTCAAAATATTGCTAAATTCGATGATTTTTCGTACGAAACAAAATGCAAGAAAACCTGCTTAAAATGCAATATTATGCGAAATTCTGAGATTTGAAGGCCAAATCACATATTGTGATAATACATGAAATAGTATCGAAATATTGGTAAAAACGAATATATACGTAATATCAAACTACACAAAAAACGTGAAAAAAGTCACTATTTTACCAAATTTGAGGATTTTAACTTCGAATCATAGAGTGACATTTCGTATTATTTAGATCCAAGAAAAGACATGACAATGTTGTTTCCAATACAAATGATAAAAATCAATGTGTTTTCATTAGAATTAACTAAAATGTTCCTGATTTTCCGCTTATATTACCGATGGAAGATGTACTCGTAAAACCACTCTAATCCGGCTGAAACGTCGATATATGCAATAAAAACCGAACTTCTCCCCTTTTCAATATCTTACTCAGTATTTTAACGAGAAACAAATAAATGATTGAAAAGGAAGTATTAAAGGTTATTATCTAATGAATTATGTGTGTGCATCATATTTATCGTATATTTATGAATTAATACCAATAAACTGAAAATTCCCAAAAACGTAGAAAAACCGCAAAATATTGTCTAATTCGATGATATTTTGTTTAAATCACATTAAGGAAAAGGAGATGATAAACGTCAAAATATTGCTAAATTCGATGATTTTTCGTACGAAGCAAAATGCAAGAAAACCTGCTTAAAATGCAATATTATGCGAAATTCTGAGATTTGAAGGCCAAATCACATATTGTGATAATACATGAAATAGTATCGAAATATTGGTAAAAACGAATATATGTACGTAATATCAAACTACATGAAAAACGTGAAAAAAGTCACTATTTTACCATATTTGAGGATTTTCACTTCGAATCATAGAGTGAGATTTCCTATTATTTAGATCCAAGAAAAGACATGACAATGTTGTTTCCAATACAAATGATAAAAATCAATGTGTTTTCATTTAAATTAACTAAAATGTTCCTGATTTTCCGTTTATATTACCGATGGAAGATGTACACGTAAAACCGCTCTAATCCGGCTGAAATGTCGATATATGCAACCAAAAACCGAACTTCTCCCCTTTCCAATATCTTACTCAGTATTTTAACGAGAAACAAACAAATGATTGAAAAGTAAGTATTAAAGGTTATTATCTAATGAATTATGTGTGTGCATCATATTTATCGTATATATATGAATTAATACAAATAAACTGAAAATTCACAAAAACGTAGAAAAACGGCAAAATATTGTCTAATTCGATGATATTTTGTTTAAATCACATTAAGGAAATTGGATGATAAACGTCAAAATATTGCTAAATTCGATGATTTTTCGTACGAAACAAAATGCAACAAAACCTGCTTAAAATGCAATATTATGCGAAATTCTGAGATTTGAAGGCCAAATCACATATTGTGATACTACATGAAATAGTATCAAAATATTAGTAAAAACGAATATATATACGTAATATCGAACTACATGAAAAACGTGAAAAAAGTCACTATTTTACCAAATTTGAAGATTTTAACTTTGAATCATAGAGCAAGGTTTCTTATTATTTAGATCCAAGAAAAGACATATGACAATGTTGTTTCCAATACAAATGATTAAAATCAATGTATTTTCATTAGAATTAACTAAAATGTTCCTGATTTTCCGTTTATATTACCGATGGAAGATGTACACGTAAAACCGCCCTAATCCGGCTGAAACGTCGTTATATGCAATAAAAACCGAACTTCTCCCCTTTTCAATATCTTACTCAGTATTTAAACGAGAAACAAATAAATAAGTAAAGTATTAGTAAAAGTAAGTATTAAAGGTTATTATCTAATGAATTATGTGTGTGCATCATATTTATCGTATATATATGAATTAATACCAATAAACTGAAAATTCACAAAAACGTAAAAAAACGGCAAAATATTGTCTAATTCGATGATATTTTGTTTAAATCACATTAAGGAAAAGGGGATGATAAACGTCAAAATATTGCTAAATTCGATGATTTTTCGTACGAAACAAAATGCAAGAAAACCTGCTTAAAATGCAATATTATGCGAAATTCTGAGATTTGAAGGCCAAATCACATATTGTGATAATACATGAAATAGTATCGAAATATTGGTAAAAACGAATATATACGTAATATCAAACTACACAAAAAACGTGAAAAAAGTCACTATTTTACCAAATTTAAGGATTTTAACTTCGAATCATAGAGTGACATTTCGTATTAGTTAGATCCAAGAAAAGACATGACAATGTTGTTTCCAATACAAATGATAAAAATCAATGTGTTTTCATTAGAATTAACTAAAATGTTCCTGATTTTCCGCTTATATTACCGATGGAAGATGTACACGTAAAACCGCCCTAATCCGGCTGAAACGTCGATATATGCAATAAAAACCGAACTTCTCCCCTTTTCAATATCTTACTCAGTATTTAAACGAGAAACAAATAAATAAGTAAAGTATTAGTAAAAATAAGTATTAAAGGTTATTATCTAATGAATTATGTGTGTGCATCATATTTATCGTATATATATGAATTAATACCAATAAACTGAAAATTCACAAAAACGTAGAAAAACGGCAAAATATTGTCTAATTCGATGATATTTTGTTTAAATCACATTAAGGAAAAGGGGATGATAAACGTCAAAATATTGCTAAATTCGATGATTTTTCGTACGAAACAAAATGCAAGAAAACCTGCTTAAAATGCAATATTATGCGAAATTCTGAGATTTGAAGGACAAATCACATATTGTGATACTACATGAAATAGTATCGAAATATTGGTTGAAACGAATACGTAATATCAAACTACATGAAAAACGTGAAAAAAAATCACTATTTAACCAAATTTGAGGGTTTTAACTTCGAATCATAGAGCAAGGTTTCGTATTATTTAGATCCAAGAAAAGACATATGACAATGTTGTTTCCAATACAAATGATAAAAATCAATGTGTTTTCATTTGAATAAACAAAAATGTTCCTGATTTTCCGTTTACATTACCGATGGAAGATGTACAAGAAAACCGCTCTATTCCGGCTGAAATGTCGATATATGCAATAAAAACCGAACTTCTCCCCTTTTCAATATCTTTCTCAGTATTTAAACGATAAACAAATAAATGATTGAAAAGGAAGTATTAAAGGTTATTATCTAATGAATTCTGTGTGTGCATCATATTTATCGTATATTTATGAATTAATACCAATAAACTGAAAATTCACAAGAACGTTGAAAACTTCAAAATATTGTCTAATTCGATGATATTTTGTTTAAATCACATTAAAGAAAAGGGGATGATAAACGTCAAAATATTGCTAAATTCGATGATTTTTCGTACGAAACAAAATGCAAGAAAACCTGCTTAAAATGCAATATTATGCGAAATTCTGAGATTTGAAGGCCAAATCACATATTGTGATAATACATGAAATAGTATCGAAATATTGGTAAAAACGAATATATATACGTAATATCAAACTACATGAAAAACGTGAAAAAAGTCACTATTTTACCAAATTTGAGGATTTTAACTTCGAATCATAGAGTGACATTTCGTATTATTTAGATCCAAGAAAAGACATGACAATGTTGTTTCCAATACAAATGATAAAAATCAATGTGTTTTCATTAGAATTAACTAAAATGTTCCTGATTTTCCGCTTATATTACCGATGGAAGATGTACTCGTAAAACCACTGTAATCCGGCTGAAACGTCGATATATGCAATAAAAACCGAACTTCTCCCCTTTTCAATATCTTACTCAGTATTTTAACGAGAAACAGTTAAATGATTGAAAAGGCAGTATTAAAGGTTATTATCTAATGAATTATGTGTGTGCATCATATTTATCGTATATTTATGAATTAATACCAATAAACTGAAAATTCACAAAAACGTAGAAAAACCGCAAAATATTGTCTAATTCGATGATATTTTGTTTAAATCACATTAAGGAAAAGGAGATGATAAACGTCAAAATATTGCTAAATTCGATGATTTTTCGTACGAAGCAAAATGCAAGAAAACCTGCTTAAAATGCAATATTATGCGAAATTCTGAGATTTGAAGGCCAAATCACATATTGTGATAATACATGAAATAGTATCGAAATATTGGTAAAAACGAATATATGTACGTAATATCAAACTACATGAAAAACGTGAAAAAAGTCACTATTTTACCATATTTGAGGATTTTCACTTCGAATCATAGAGTGAGATTTCCTATTATTTAGATCCAAGAAAAGACATATGACAATGTTGTTTCCAATACAAATGATAAAAATCAATGTGTTTTCATTTAAATTAACTAAAATGTTCCTGATTTTCCGTTTATATTACCGATGGAAAATGTACACGTAAAACCGCTCTAATCCGGCTGAAATGTCGATATATGCAACCAAAAACCGAACTTCTTCCCTTTCCAATATCTTACTCAGTATTTTAACGAGAAACAAACAAATGATTGAAAAGTAAGTATTAAAGGTTATTATCTAATGAATTATGTGTGTGCATCATATTTATCGTATATATATGAATTAATACAAATAAACTGAAAATTCACAAAAACGTAGAAAAACGGCAAAATATTGTCTAATTCGATGATATTTTGTTTAAATCACATTAAGGAAAAGGGGATGATAAACGTCAAAATATTGCTAAATTCGATGATTTTTCGTACGAAACAAAATGCAAGAAAACCTGCTTAAAATGCAATATTATGCGAAATTCTGAGATATGAAGGCCAAATCACATATTGTGATACTACATGAAATAGTATCAAAATATTAGTAAAAACGAATATATATACGTAATATCGAACTACATGAAAAACGTGAAAAAAGTCACCATTTTACCAAATTTGAAGATTTTAACTTTGAATCATAGAGCAAGGTTTCTTATTATTTAGATCCAAGAAAAGACATATGACAATGTTGTTTCCAATACAAATGATTAAAATCAATGTATTTTCATTAGAATTAACTAAAATGTTCCTGATTTTCCGTTTATATTACCGATGGAAAATGTACACGTAAAACCGCTCTAATCCGGCTGAAATGTCGATATATGCAACCAAAAACCGAACTTCTTCCCTTTCCAATATCTTACTCAGTATTTTAACGAGAAACAAACAAATGATTGAAAAGTAAGTATTAAAGGTTATTATCTAATGAATTATGTGTGTGCATCATATTTATCGTATATATATGAATTAATACAAATAAACTGAAAATTCAGAAAAACGTAGAAAAACGGCAAAATATTGTCTAATTCGATGATATTTTGTTTAAATCACATTAAGGAAAAGGGGATGATAAACGTCAAAATATTGCTAAATTCGATGATTTTTCGTACGAAACAAAATGCAAGAAAACCTGCTTAAAATGCAATATTATGCGAAATTCTGAGATTTGAAGGCCAAATCACATATTGTGATACTACATGAAATAGTATCAAAATATTAGTAAAAACGAATATATATACGTAATATCGAACTACATGAAAAACGTGAAAAAAGTCACCATTTTACCAAATTTGAAGATTTTAACTTTGAATCATAGAGCAAGGTTTCTTATTATTTAGATCCAAGAAAAGACATATGACAATGTTGTTTCCAATACAAATGATTAAAATCAATGTATTTTCATTAGAATTAACTAAAATGTTCCTGATTTTCCGTTTATATTACCGATGGAAGATGTACACGTAAAACCGCCCTAATCCGGCTGAAACGTCGTTATATGCAATAAAAACCGAACTTCTCCCCTTTTCAATATCTTACTCAGTATTTAAACGAGAAACAAATAAATAAGTAAAGTACTAGTAAAAGTAAGTATTAAAGGTTATTATCTAATGAATTATGTGTGTGCATCATATTTCTCGTATATATATGAATTAATACCAATAAACTGAAAATTCACAAAAACGTAGAAAAACGGCAAAATATTGTCTAATTCGATGATATTTTGTTTAAATCACATTAAGGAAAAGGGGATGATAAACGTCAAAATATTGCTAAATTCGATGATTTTTCGTACGAAACAAAACGCAAGAAAACCTGCTTAAAATGCAATATTATGCGAAATTCTGAGATTTGAAGGCCAAATCACATATTGTGATACTACATGAAATAGTATCGAAATATTGATAAAAACGAATATATATACGTAATATCAAACTACATGAAAAACATGAAAAAAATCACTATTTTACCATATTAGAGGATTTTCACTTCGAATCATAGAGCGAGATTTCCTATTATTTAGATCCAAGAAAAGAGATATGACAATGTTGTTTCCAATACAAATGATAAAAATCAATGTGTTTTTATTAGAATTAACTAAAACGTTCCTGATTTTCGGTTTATATTACCGATGGAAGATGTACACGTAAAACCGCTCTAATCCGGCTGAAACGTCGATATATGCAATAAAAACCGAACTTTTCCCCTTTTCAATATCTTACTCAGTATTTAAACGAGAAACAAATAAATGATTGAAAAGGAAGTATTAAAGGTTATTATCTAATGAATTATGTGTGTGCATCATATTTATCGTATATATATGAATTAATACCAATAAACTGAAAATTCACAAAAACCTAGAAAAACGGCAAAATATTGTCTAATTCGATGATATTTTGTTTAAATCACATTAAGGAAAAGGGGATGATAAACGTCAAAATATTGCTAAATTCGATGATTTTTCGTACGAAACAAAATGCAAGAAAACCTGCTTAAAATGCAATATTATGCGAAATTCTGAGATTTGAAGGTCAAATCACATATTGTGATAATACATGAAATAGTATCGAAATATTGGTAAAAACGAATATATGTACGTAATATCAAACTACATGAAAAACGTGAAAAAAGTCACTATTTTACCATATTTGAGGATTTTCACTTCGAATCATAGAGTGAGATTTCCTATTATTTAGATCCAAGAAAAGACATATGACAATGTTGTTTCCAATACAAATGATAAAAATCAATGTGTTTTCATTTAAATTAACTAAAATGTTCCTGATTTTCCGTTTATATTACCGATGGAAGATGTACACGTAAAACCGCTCTAATCCGGCTGAAATGTCGATATATGCAACCAAAAACCGAACTTCTCATCTTTCCAATATCTTACTCAGTATTTTAACGAGAAACAAATAAATGATTGAAAAGTAAGTATTAAAGGTTATTATCTAATGAATTATGTGTGTGCATCATATTTATCGTATATATATGAATTAATACAAATAAACTGAAAATTCACAAAAACGTAGAAAAACGGCAAAATATTGTCTAATTCGATGATATTTTGTTTAAATCACATTAAGGAAAAGGGGATGATAAACGTCAAAATATTGCTTAATTCGATGATTTTTCGTACGAAACAAAATGCAAGAAAACCTGCTTAAAATGCAATATTAGGCGAAATTCAGAGATTTGAAGGCCAAATCACATATTGTGATACTACATGAAATAGTATCAAAATATTAGTAAAAACGAATATATATACGTAATATCAAACTACATGAAAAACGTGAAAAAAGTCACCATTTTACCAAATTTGAAGATTTTAACTTTGAATCATAGAGCAAGGTTTCTTATTATTTAGATCAGAGAAAAGACATATGACAATGTTGTTTCCAATACAAATGATTAAAATCAATGTGTTTTCATTAGAATTAACTAAAATGTTCCTGATTTTCCGTTTATATTACCGATGGAAGATGTACACGTAAAACCGCCCTAATCCGGCTGAAACGTCGATATATGCAATAAAACCCGAACTTCTCCCCTTTTCAATATCTTACTCAGTATTTAAACGAGAAACAAATAAATAAGTAAAGTATTAGTAAAAGTAAGTATTAAAGTTTATTATCTAATGAATTATGTGTGTGCATCATATTTATCGTATATATATGAATAAATACCAATAAACTGAAAATTCACAAAAACGTAGAAAAACGGCAAAATATTGTCTAATTCGTTGATATTTTGTTTAAATCACATTAAGGAAAAGGGGATGATAAACGTCAAAATATTGCTAAATTCGATGATTTTTCGTACGAAACAAAATGCAAGAAAACCTGCTTAAAATGCAATATTATGCGAAATTCTGAGATTTGAAGGACAAATCACATATTGTGATACTACATGAAATAGTATCGAAATATTGGTAAAAACGAATATATATACGTAATATCAAACTACATGAAAAACGTGAAAAAAAAATCACTATTTTACCAAATTTGAGGGTTTTAACTTCGAATCATAGAGCAAGGTTTCGTATTATTTAGATCCAAGAAAAGACATATGACAATGTTGTTTCCAATACAAATGATAAAAATCAATGTGTTTTCATTTGAATAAACAAAAATGTTCCTGATTTTCCGTTTATATTACCGATGGAAGATGTACACGTAAAACCGCCCTAATCCGGCTGAAACGTCGATATATGCAATAAAACCCGAACTTCTCCCCTTTTCAATATCTTACTCAGTATTTAAACGAGAAACAAATAAATAAGTAAAGTATTAGTAAAAGTAAGTATTAAAGTTTATTATCTAATGAATTATGTGTGTGCATCATATTTATCGTATATATATGAATAAATACCAATAAACTGAAAATTCACAAAAACGTAGAAAAACGGCAAAATATTGTCTAATTCGTTGATATTTTGTTTAAATCACATTAAGGAAAAGGGGATGATAAACGTCAAAATATTGCTAAATTCGATGATTTTTCGTACGAAACAAAATGCAAGAAAACCTGCTTAAAATGCAATATTATGCGAAATTCTGAGATTTGAAGGACAAATCACATATTGTGATACTACATGAAATAGTATCGAAATATTGGTAAAAACGAATATATATACGTAATATCAAACTACATGAAAAACGTGAAAAAAAAATCACTATTTTACCAAATTTGAGGGTTTTAACTTCGAATCATAGAGCAAGGTTTCGTATTATTTAGATCCAAGAAAAGACATATGACAATGTTGTTTCCAATACAAATGATAAAAATCAATGTGTTTTCATTTGAATAAACAAAAATGTTCCTGATTTTCCGTTTATATTACCGATGGAAGATGTACAAGAAAACCGCTCTATTCCGGCTGAAACGTCGATATATGCAATAAAAACCGAACTTCTCCCCTTTTCAATATCTTTCTCAGTATTTAAACGATAAACAAATAAATGATTGAAAGGGAAGTATTAAAGGTTATTATCTAATGAATTCTGTGTGTGCATCATATTTATCGTATATTTATGAATTAATACCAATAAACTGAAAATTCACAAAAACGTTGAAAACTTCAAAATATTGTCTAATTCGATGATATTTTGTTTAAATCACATTAAGGAAAAGGAGATGATAAACGTCAAAATATTGCTAAATTCGATGATTTTTCGTACGAAACAAAATGCAAGAAAACCTGCTTAAAATGCAATATTATGCGAAATTCTGAGATTTGAAGGCCAAATCACATATTGTGATAATACATGAAATAGTATCGAAATATTGGTAAAAACGAATATATACGTAATATCAAACTACACAAAAAACGTGAAAAAAGTCACTATTTTACCAAATTTGAGGATTTTAACTTCGAATCATAGAGTGACATTTCGTATTATTTAGATCCAAGAAAAGACATGACAATGTTGTTTCCAATACAAATGATAAAAATCAATGTGTTTTCATTAGAATTAACTAAAATGTTCCTGATTTTCCGCTTATATTACCGATGGAAGATGTACTCGTAAAACCACTCTAATCCGGCTGAAACGTCGATATATGCAATAAAAACCGAACTTCTCCCCTTTTCAATATCTTACTCAGTATTTTAACGAGAAACAAATAAATGATTGAAAAGGAAGTATTAAAGGTTATTATCTAATGAATTATGTGTGTGCATCATATTTATCGTATATTTATGAATTAATACCAATAAACTGAAAATTCCCAAAAACGTAGAAAAACCGCAAAATATTGTCTAATTCGATGATATTTTGTTTAAATCACATTAAGGAAAAGGAGATGATAAACGTCAAAATATTGCTAAATTCGATGATTTTTCGTACGAAGCAAAATGCAAGAAAACCTGCTTAAAATGCAATATTATGCGAAATTCTGAGATTTGAAGGCCAAATCACATATTGTGATAATACATGAAATAGTATCGAAATATTGGTAAAAACGAATATATGTACGTAATATCAAACTACATGAAAAACGTGAAAAAAGTCACTATTTTACCATATTTGAGGATTTTCACTTCGAATCATAGAGTGAGATTTCCTATTATTTAGATCCAAGAAAAGACATGACAATGTTGTTTCCAATACAAATGATAAAAATCAATGTGTTTTCATTTAAATTAACTAAAATGTTCCTGATTTTCCGTTTATATTACCGATGGAAGATGTACACGTAAAACCGCTCTAATCCGGCTGAAATGTCGATATATGCAACCAAAAACCGAACTTCTCCCCTTTCCAATATCTTACTCAGTATTTTAACGAGAAACAAACAAATGATTGAAAAGTAAGTATTAAAGGTTATTATCTAATGAATTATGTGTGTGCATCATATTTATCGTATATATATGAATTAATACAAATAAACTGAAAATTCACAAAAACGTAGAAAAACGGCAAAATATTGTCTAATTCGATGATATTTTGTTTAAATCACATTAAGGAAATTGGATGATAAACGTCAAAATATTGCTAAATTCGATGATTTTTCGTACGAAACAAAATGCAACAAAACCTGCTTAAAATGCAATATTATGCGAAATTCTGAGATTTGAAGGCCAAATCACATATTGTGATACTACATGAAATAGTATCAAAATATTAGTAAAAACGAATATATATACGTAATATCGAACTACATGAAAAACGTGAAAAAAGTCACTATTTTACCAAATTTGAAGATTTTAACTTTGAATCATAGAGCAAGGTTTCTTATTATTTAGATCAGAGAAAAGACATATGACAATGTTGTTTCCAATACAAATGATTAAAATCAATGTGTTTTCATTAGAATTAACTAAAATGTTCCTGATTTTCCGTTTATATTACCGATGGAAGATGTACACGTAAAACCGCCCTAATCCGGCTGAAACGTCGATATATGCAATAAAACCCGAACTTCTCCCCTTTTCAATATCTTACTCAGTATTTAAACGAGAAACAAATAAATAAGTAAAGTATTAGTAAAAGTAAGTATTAAAGTTTATTATCTAATGAATTATGTGTGTGCATCATATTTATCGTATATATATGAATAAATACCAATAAACTGAAAATTCACAAAAACGTAGAAAAACGGCAAAATATTGTCTAATTCGTTGATATTTTGTTTAAATCACATTAAGGAAAAGGGGATGATAAACGTCAAAATATTGCTAAATTCGATGATTTTTCGTACGAAACAAAATGCAAGAAAACCTGCTTAAAATGCAATATTATGCGAAATTCTGAGATTTGAAGGACAAATCACATATTGTGATACTACATGAAATAGTATCGAAATATTGGTAAAAACGAATATATATACGTAATATCAAACTACATGAAAAACGTGAAAAAAAAATCACTATTTTACCAAATTTGAGGGTTTTAACTTCGAATCATAGAGCAAGGTTTCGTATTATTTAGATCCAAGAAAAGACATATGACAATGTTGTTTCCAATACAAATGATAAAAATCAATGTGTTTTCATTTGAATAAACAAAAATGTTCCTGATTTTCCGTTTATATTACCGATGGAAGATGTACAAGAAAACCGCTCTATTCCGGCTGAAACGTCGATATATGCAATAAAAACCGAACTTCTCCCCTTTTCAATATCTTTCTCAGTATTTAAACGATAAACAAATAAATGATTGAAAGGGAAGTATTAAAGGTTATTATCTAATGAATTCTGTGTGTGCATCATATTTATCGTATATTTATGAATTAATACCAATAAACTGAAAATTCACAAAAACGTTGAAAACTTCAAAATATTGTCTAATTCGATGATATTTTGTTTAAATCACATTAAGGAAAAGGAGATGATAAACGTCAAAATATTGCTAAATTCGATGATTTTTCGTACGAAACAAAATGCAAGAAAACCTGCTTAAAATGCAATATTATGCGAAATTCTGAGATTTGAAGGCCAAATCACATATTGTGATAATACATGAAATAGTATCGAAATATTGGTAAAAACGAATATATACGTAATATCAAACTACACAAAAAACGTGAAAAAAGTCACTATTTTACCAAATTTGAGGATTTTAACTTCGAATCATAGAGTGACATTTCGTATTATTTAGATCCAAGAAAAGACATGACAATGTTGTTTCCAATACAAATGATAAAAATCAATGTGTTTTCATTAGAATTAACTAAAATGTTCCTGATTTTCCGCTTATATTACCGATGGAAGATGTACTCGTAAAACCACTCTAATCCGGCTGAAACGTCGATATATGCAATAAAAACCGAACTTCTCCCCTTTTCAATATCTTACTCAGTATTTTAACGAGAAACAAATAAATGATTGAAAAGGAAGTATTAAAGGTTATTATCTAATGAATTATGTGTGTGCATCATATTTATCGTATATTTATGAATTAATACCAATAAACTGAAAATTCCCAAAAACGTAGAAAAACCGCAAAATATTGTCTAATTCGATGATATTTTGTTTAAATCACATTAAGGAAAAGGAGATGATAAACGTCAAAATATTGCTAAATTCGATGATTTTTCGTACGAAGCAAAATGCAAGAAAACCTGCTTAAAATGCAATATTATGCGAAATTCTGAGATTTGAAGGCCAAATCACATATTGTGATAATACATGAAATAGTATCGAAATATTGGTAAAAACGAATATATGTACGTAATATCAAACTACATGAAAAACGTGAAAAAAGTCACTATTTTACCATATTTGAGGATTTTCACTTCGAATCATAGAGTGAGATTTCCTATTATTTAGATCCTAGAAAAGACATGACAATGTTGTTTCCAATACAAATGATAAAAATCAATGTGTTTTCATTTAAATTAACTAAAATGTTCCTGATTTTCCGTTTATATTACCGATGGAAGATGTACACGTAAAACCGCTCTAATCCGGCTGAAATGTCGATATATGCAACCAAAAACCGAACTTCTCCCCTTTCCAATATCTTACTCAGTATTTTAACGAGAAACAAACAAATGATTGAAAAGTAAGTATTAAAGGTTATTATCTAATGAATTATGTGTGTGCATCATATTTATCGTATATATATGAATTAATACAAATAAACTGAAAATTCACAAAAACGTAGAAAAACGGCAAAATATTGTCTAATTCGATGATATTTTGTTTAAATCACATTAAGGAAATTGGATGATAAACGTCAAAATATTGCTAAATTCGATGATTTTTCGTACGAAACAAAATGCAACAAAACCTGCTTAAAATGCAATATTATGCGAAATTCTGAGATTTGAAGGCCAAATCACATATTGTGATACTACATGAAATAGTATCAAAATATTAGTAAAAACGAATATATATACGTAATATCGAACTACATGAAAAACGTGAAAAAAGTCACTATTTTACCAAATTTGAAGATTTTAACTTTGAATCATAGAGCAAGGTTTCTTATTATTTAGATCCAAGAAAAGACATATGACAATGTTGTTTCCAATACAAATGATTAAAATCAATGTATTTTCATTAGAATTAACTAAAATGTTCCTGATTTTCCGTTTATATTACCGATGGAAGATGTACACGTAAAACCGCCCTAATCCGGCTGAAACGTCGTTATATGCAATAAAAACCGAACTTCTCCCCTTTTCAATATCTTACTCAGTATTTTAACGAGAAACAAACAAATGATTGAAAAGTAAGTATTAAAGGTTATTATCTAATGAATTATGTGTGTGCATCATATTTATCGTATATATATGAATTAATACAAATAAACTGAAAATTCACAAAAACGTAGAAAAACGGCAAAATATTGTCTAATTCGATGATATTTTGTTTAAATCACATTAAGGAAAAGGGGATGATAAACGTCAAAATATTGCTAAATTCGATGATTTTTCGTACGAAACAAAATGCAAGAAAACCTGCTTAAAATGCAATATTATGCGAAATTCTGAGATTTGAAGGCCAAATCACATATTGTGATACTACATGAAATAGTATCAAAATATTAGTAAAAACGAATATATATACGTAATATCGAACTACATGAAAAACGTGAAAAAAGTCACCATTTTACCAAATTTGAAGATTTTAACTTTGAATCATAGAGCAAGGTTTCTTATTATTTAGATCCAAGAAAAGACATATGACAATGTTGTTTCCAATACAAATGATTAAAATCAATGTATTTTCATTAGAATTAACTAAAATGTTCCTGATTTTCCGTTTATATTACCGATGGAAGATGTACACGTAAAACCGCCCTAATCCGGCTGAAACGTCGTTATATGCAATAAAAACCGAACTTCTCCCCTTTTCAATATCTTACTCAGTATTTAAACGAGAAACAAATAAATAAGTAAAGTACTAGTAAAAGTAAGTATTAAACGTTATTATCTAATGAATTATGTGTGTGCATCATATTTCTCGTATATATATGAATTAATACCAATAAACTGAAAATTCACAAAAACGTAGAAAAACGGCAAAATATTGTCTAATTCGATGATATTTTGTTTAAATCACATTAAGGAAAAGGGGATGATAAACGTCAAAATATTGCTAAATTCGATGTTTTTTCGTACGAAACAAAACGCAAGAAAACCTGCTTAAAATGCAATATTATGCGAAATTCTGAGATTTGAAGGCCAAATCACATATTGTGATAATACATGAAATAGTATCGAAATATTGGTAAAAACGAATGTATACGTAATATCAAACTACACAAAAAACGTGAAAAAATCACTATTTTACAAAATTTGAGGATTTTAACTTCGAATCATAGAGTGACATTTCGTATTATTTAGATCCAAGAAAAGACATGACAATGTTGTTTCCAATACAAATGATAAAAATCAATGTGTTTTCATTTGAATAAACAAAAATGTTCCTGATTTTCCGTTTACATTACCGATGGAAGATGTGCAAGAAAACCGCTCTATTCCGGCTGAAATGTCGATATATGCAATAAAAACCGAACTTCTCCCCTTTTCAATATCTTTCTCAGTATTTAAACGATAAACAAATAAATGATTGAAAAGGAAGTATTAAAGGTTATTATCTAATGAATTCTGTGTGTGCATCATATTTATCGTATATTTATGAATTAATACCAATAAACTGAAAATTCACAAAAACGTTGAAAACTTCAAAATATTGTCTAATTCGATGATATTTTGTTTAAATCACATTAAGGAAAAGGGGATGATAAACGTCAAAATATTGCTAAATTCGATGATTTTTCGTACGAAACAAAATGCAAGAAAACCTGCTTAAAATGCAATATTATGCGAAATTCTGAGATTTGAAGGCCAAATCACATATTGTGATAATACATGAAATAGTATCGAAATATTGGTAAAAACGAATATATATACGTAATATCAAACTACATGAAAAACGTGAAAAAAGTCACTATTTTACCAAATTTGAGGATTTTAACTTCGAATCATAGAGTGAGATTTCGTATTATTTAGATCCAAGAAAAGACATATGACAATGTTGTTTCCAATACAAATGATAAAAATTAATGTGTTTTCATTAGAATTAACTAAAATGTTCCTGATTTTACGCTTATATTACCGATGGAAGATGTACACGTACAACCGCTCTAATCCGGCTGAAACGTCGATATATGCAATAAAAACCGAACTTCTCCAATTTTCAATATCTTACTCAGTATTTTAACGAGAAACAAATAAATGATTGAAAAGGAAGTATTAAAGGTTATTATCTAATGAATTATGTGTGTGCATCATATTTATCGTATATTTATGATTTAATACCAATAAACTGAAAATTCACAAAAACGTAGAAAAACCGCAAAATATTGTCTAATTCGATGATATTTTGTTTAAATCACATTAAGGAAAAGGGGATGATAAACGTCAAAATATTGCTAAATTCGATGATTTTTCGTACGAAGCAAAATGCAAGAAAACCTGCTTAAAATGCAATATTATGCGAAATTCTCAGATTTGAAGGCCAAATCACATATTGTGATAATACATGAAATAGTATCGAAATATTGGTAAAAACGAATATATGTACGTAATATCAAACTACATGAAAAACGTGAAAAAAGTCACTATTTTACCATATTTGAGGATTTTCACTTCGAATCATAGAGTGAGATTTCCTATTATTTAGATCCTAGAAAAGACATATGACAATGTTGTTTCCAATACAAATGATAAAAATCAATGTGTTTTCATTTGAATTAACTAAAATGTTCTTGATTTTCCGTTTATATTACCGATGGAAGATGTACACGTAAAACCGCTCTAATCCGGCTGAAATGTCGATATATGCAATAAAAACCGAACTTCTCCCCTTTTCAATATCTTACTCAGTATTTTAACGAGAAACAAATAAATGATTGAAAAGTAAGTATTAAAGGTTATTATCTAATGAATTATGTGTGTGCATCATATTTATCGTATATATATGAATTAATACAAATAAACTGAAAATTCACAAAAACGTAGAAAAACGGCAAAATATTGTCTAATTCGATGATATTTTGATTAAATCACATTAAGGAAAAGGGGATGATAAACGTCAAAATATTGCTAAATTCGATGATTTTTCGTACGAAACAAAATGCAAGAAAACCTGCTTAAAATGCAATATTATGCGAAATTCTGAGATTTGAAAGACAAATCACATATTGTGATACTACATGAAATAGTATCAAAATATTAGTAAAAACGAATATATATACGTAATATCAAACTACATGAAAAACGTGAAAAAAGTCACTAGTTTACCATATTTGAGGGTTTTAACTTCGAATCATAGAGTGAGATTTCGTATTATTTAGATCCAAGAAAAGACATATGACAATGTTGTTTCCAATAAAAATGATAAAAATCAATGAGTTTTCATTTGAAAAAACAAAAATGTACCTGATTTTCCGTTTATATTACCGATGGAAGATGTACAAAAAAACCGCTCTAATCCGGCTGAAATGTCGATATATGCAATAAAAACCGAACTTCTCCCCTTTTTAATATCTTACTCAGTATTTTAACGATAAACAAATAAATGATGGAAAAGGGAGTATTAAAGGTTATTATCTAATGAATTATGTGTGTGCATCATATTTATCGTATATATATGAATTAATACCAATAAACTGAAAATTCACAAAAACGTAGAAAAACGGCAAAATATTGTCTAATTCGATGATATTTTGTTTAAATCACATTAAGGAAAAGGGGATGATAAACGTCAAAATATTGCAAAATTCGATGATTTTTCGTACGAAACAAAATGCAAGAAAACCTGCTTAAAATGCAATATTATGCGAAATTCTGAGATTTGAAAGACAAATCACATATTGTGATACTACATGAAATAGTATCGAAATATTGGTAAAAACGAATACGTAATATCAAACTACATGAAAAACGTGAAAAAAAAATCACTATTTTACCAAATTTGAGGATTTTAACTTCGAATCATAGAGCAAGGTTTCGTATTATTTAGATCCAAGAAAAGACATGACAATGTTGTTTCCAATACAAATGATAAAAATCAATGTGTTTTCATTAGAATTAACTAAAATGTTCCTGATTTTCCGCTTATAATACCGATGGAAGATGTACACGTAAAACCACTCTAATCCGGCTGAAACGTCGATATATGTGTCGGAAAATCCGACACCATTTAATAATAATATCATACAGACAGATAATAGCTGCTGTATTACCAACAAGTTAACCATAGAAAACGTAACTTGTAGTGGAATTACCGTCTATAGAAAACGGGATATCATCACCACATACTATTATAATTCACCAGCTATTCTGCTGGGAATTGTTCTTAAATACATTAGTCTTTGGACTTTACCATCATAAAAACATCTTATATAAATTAACTTAATTATCAATATTAAAGTAGAGTAAATGTGACCCTTCTATCACGTTCTGAAATCTGGACAATGTAAGCCAGGCGTCAGAGTGAGGAGGAAGGGGCAGCGATTGTTGTTTATGAGACCAGAGGCTCACACGGGAGCAAATTCGGCTCCTGTTAAATTTACTTGGACGTAGTGTTATGGAACCCAAAGGTGTACCATTGTCAACACGCTGTCTACAAATACAAGTTAAGTGTCTATCCGAAACCCGTTTATCATTCATTTATGGCCATTAATGTCAGGATATAGGGTTAGCCGGTTAGAACGCGAAATCGCCTCATACTAAAGGTAATTAAGCCAGGTCTTTAATGTTCCATGTACTGTATAGTGTTTTCTCTGATATAGCTTGTCATATATAGGATTCTGGCTTCACAGCTAGCGCACTTTTGACAGGTCAAGACGAGGATGCAAGATTATGTGCACCAGTTACTGGGTGATAGAAGCTACCTCAAAGAGGATAATTTGGTGTCTACACTCTAGTTATACCTGGTGGACTAACCTGCTGTACTATAAGAGAAGGAACCTCATCAATGTATGTAGCTATTACTGTAATTTGATTGGCTGCATATGTGTAATATAAACCCCCCCTAATGTGTAGAGGATCGATTTGTGAGATTAAGAGATTATTGCAGAAATACAGTCCACTTATCATTATACAAATTGCTATCGAAGTATATAAATTAACGTAAATATAAATTCATATAAATTAAATAAATATAAATCTCACAGGTCGGTTCCCACATTATTTGGTCATCTTCGAGCCGGATGACGGATTATTTGATCCTTGTGAACCCACATTTGGTCATCTTAGTACCGGATGAACCAGTTAACCAGTGGATTCATTAAATATGCTAGTGCAGTGTTATTTAAACAAAGCCAGCAGTCAAGACGGCAGCGTAGCCTCGAGGGAGCTCAGGAGCCTCCCTCAGCCCAGTTCAGCTTCGTCAGCGGTTTCATGCACACCCACAGATATTTGGTGGCGTGTTATTTCGTGAAATGACAGCGCTAATATAGAATCCAGCCAAATTAGTGACTGTGTCTTCGCGAGATTGTTCACGGATTTCGTGGTGTTACATTTCGCGAGAGATTATCTACGAATTTTGTGGACTTTATTTCGCGAGGTCACTAATAATATTTAATACTTCTAGATAATATTAGAAGTTTCATAGAGGCTAATTAAGAGGCTATTAACAATAATTGTGTATATTATTTCTCCAAAATAGAGAATTATTTCATATATATTGCACTAGTGATCACAGTATAATATTTACTAATTGCCAACCCACAACAGGGTAGGATATGACTAGTTGAACTATTATTGTTCATCCTAGTCCCATTATTACAATAGTCAGTTGTACTATATTGAACAACCTAACACCATTAATGAATGGTCCAGACCCTATTTTGGGTGTAATTTTTATCAACTCGAGTTGAGTTGTATATATAATAAATTACTTATGATCATTACACCTTTGAGTGATTAATTAGTGTCTCTACCATCCTAGGGTGATATAGAAGAGCTAACCTAAAGGTACTTCCATGACACTGGTTTATCACTCAAATCATTAGTGTGTATGATTGTATATATATAATGTGTATTAATTTTAAGTGCTAACCTCTAGTAGAGGTAGGATTATTGCCTAGTGAGGGCAGAATTAACCCTAGGCTACCATTAGAGCTTGTTCAGTAATATGAGCAGCCCAAGTACAAGCCCCACAAGGCTTCACCAACGAGCCAGTATGGATAATGCAGGGAGAATGAAAGGAACCCTTGCAGGTCTTAAAGGCCACTTAACAAGACAGATCAAGAAATGTGAAGATTTGTCACAACAATCAACAGTTGATTATGCTGACCTGGAAAGCTATTATCAAGCAGCTGCAGGTAAATTTGAGCAAATTAAATGTCAAATAGCAACATATGTGGCTGAACTTGCCAACACTAATTTATCAGAAACAGAAATAGACGACATTATGGTTGATCTTGCGAATTATGAAGATCACACTCAGGCCACGTTACAGCCTTATGTCAAATTAATTGCCCAGAACAAGGCAACAGCAACAACAACAACAGTTGCATCTAATACGAGTCAAGCAGAAGCTCGACTCCCTCCAATTAATTTACCCACTTTCTCAGGAAAAGATGAGGAAGATTGGGACGAATTTTGGAACAAATTCGTTGACCTTGTAGACTCAAAACAATCTTTACCAAAGAGTAGTAAATTCTCTTATTTGCAAGGCCAATTATCAGGTGAGGCTAAAACAGTAGTATCCCATCTGAGATTAACTAATGACGGCTATGATCTGGCAGTAAAACTCCTCAAGGATAATTATGCTGATCCAGAAGTAAGAACATCACATTTAGTTCATGAGCTGTTGCATTTACCCCCACCGGAGGCTTCAGCTGATTCACTCCAAGTCTTCAAGCTGGAGGTAGAATCATTGATCAATGCCCTCAGCCTGACAGCAGATACAAACGGGGCTGAGTGGGTCTTGAAAATAATTGTCCAGGAGAAAATACCTAGGGACATATTGAGACAAATGAGTGCTCATTACAATAAAAGTATCTTATCCATGAATGAAATATCTGAAGGTTTAAAGTCAGTAGTTCATCAATTACGAACACATGACAAATTAAAACCACCAAGTAAACCCTCAGAAACCAATAATAGCAAACCACAGAGTACCAAAGGTACTCCAAATCAATCTAGACAATATAATTCAACACCAAAGTGGAACAGTGGCAGTGTGGGCGTATATGCAGTGGGACCCTCCAAGCCTATAGTTACTGTGTCACCCAAGAACGTGACACCAAAGGGTACTGGAAGCTATGGAACATGTTTGTTCTGCAATGAGAAACATTCAATGTACCACTGCTCTAATTTTCCTGATAGTGACGCCCGTGTTGAGCGACTCAAAGATTTGCAACATTGCACGAGGTGCCTCAGGAAACATAACATCAAGGATTGTGAGACCCAATTACACACCTGTAATAGGTGTAACAAAGGTCAGCACCATGCAGCATTGTGCAGAGACACCAAAACAACGTCTCCAAACCCCAAGGTGGAAGATAGCATTCCCACCACAGTACAGTACTGCAAGGTGCAACAAACAAAGAGTGTCCAATCGGCAAAGTCTAAAGGTAATACGACTTTGCCTACTGCCCAAATTACCATCCTGAATAAGAGGGCCAAGGTCCATACCCGTGGGTTGTTTGACCAAGGATCCCAAAGAACATACATCACTAAAAGGTTGGCAGATGAATTACAATTAAGGCCTGTAGCCCAGATGTCATTCAACATCTCAGGGTTTGTAACAGATGCAGGACCTCAAGTCTACCAGGTGGTACAACCATCAGTACGCTTAGGCAGGTACGTCTGTCGAGTACAAGCCATTGTGGTGGACAAAATACCAGTAGACCTACAAGTTCAAGGTCTGAGAGCAACAGCCAAATTCCTGAGAAATAGAGGAATAAAATTGGCAGATAATATTAAGTCTGATCACCTCACTGACTTCGGTCTCCTTGTTGGGACAGACTATTGTCATCGATTCATCGGTAGCCCTACTAAATATCAGGGCATAACCATGTTAAACTCTGCAGGAGGTAAATTACTCTCAGGCCCAGTATCAAGCCTGAGGAGACCTATGCCTGCAGATAAACAATACCAATAGAATCTGAATTTGTCAGCTGATTATATTTCTCCAGTAGCATTATACTAAGGAGATTACAGCTGACTATAGTAACAGAGGCTTGATGTTAGTATCATCATTTGAAAGCTGAAGATGAGTTCATGAGGCCTCAGTGGCAAATCAGTGAACAGTAGCCTAAAACAGCTACAAGTCACTGCGACCAATGTCACTGAACCCACTGCAGTCTCAGAACCATACTTTACTTTAATGATGAGCTATTCAATCTTCTGAATCAATTAACTAAATTAAACCCCAATAAATCTGATGACTGATTTGATACATTTATTATTTAATCAAGATGTATTCCATGGGCCTCAGTGTTTATATATCAGTGACCAGTTACCTGAAGAAACTTCAAGTTATATCTAATGTCACTGATCTCACTGCAGTCCCTGAATCATACTTGACTGTAGTACTTGATCACATTCAGTCTTCTGGGTTAAATAATATGTAATAAGGCTTGAATATTAGCCTTTCAAGAGTTGACAGGGAAATGAAATCGCATTAGACTTCTAACCCCTGCAACTCTAGTACGGGACATCCGTCCTGTACGAACAGACACACAAGTGTGTGATTACTAACTACTAACATCAAATTAATGCTAATAATTCGAATGGAGGAGTATCGGTGTTCGTCTGTTCTAATAGGACTTCGACCCGTGAGCAGCCCCCTGGGGAATTATGTCGGAAAATCCGACACCATTAATATAATATCATACAGACAGATAATAAGTGCTGCTGTATTACCAACAAGTTACCCATAGAAAACGTAACTTGTAGTGGAATTACCGTCTATAGAAAACGGGATATCATCACCACATACTATTATAATTCACCAGCTATTCTGCTGGGAATTGTTCTTAAATACATAGTCTTTGGACTTTACCATCATAAAAACATCTTATATAAATTAACTTAATTATCAATATTAAAGTAGAGTAAATGTGACCCTTCTATCACGTTCTGAAATCTGGACAATGTAAGCCAGGCGTCAGAGTGAGGAGGAAGGAGAGCAGCGATTGTTGTATTATGAGACCAGAGGCTCACACGGGAGCAAATTCGGCTCCTGTTAAATTTACTTGGACGTAGTGTTATGGAACCCAAAGGTGTACCATTGTCAACACGCTGTCTACAAATACAAGTTAAGTGTCTATCCGAAACCCGTTTATCATTCATTTATGGCCATTAATGTCAGGATATAGGGTTAGCCGGTTAGAACGCGAAATCGCCTCATACTAAAGGTAATTAAGCCAGGTCTTCAATGTTCTGTATAGTGTTTTCTTTGATATAGCTTGTCATATATAGGATTCTGGCTTCACAGCTAGCGCACTTTTGACAGGTCAAGACGAGGATGCAAGATTATGTGCACCAGTTACTGGGTGATAGAAGCTACCTCAAAGAGGATAATTTGGTGTCTACACTCTAGTTATACCTGGTGGACTAACCTGCTGTACTATAAGAGAAGGAACCTCATCAATGTATGTAGCTATTACTGTAATTTGATTGGCTGCATATGTGTAATATAAACCCCCCCTAATGTGTAGAGGATCGATTTGTGAGATTAAGAGATTATTGCAGAAATACAGTCCACTTATCATTATACAAATTGCTATCGAAGTATATAAATTAACGTAAATATAAATTCATATAAATTAAATAAATATAAATCTCACAGGTCGGTTCCCACAATATGCAATAAAAACCGAACTTCTCCCCTTTTCAATATCTTACTCAGTATTTTAACGAGAAACAAATAAATGATTGAAAACGGAAGTATTAAAGGTTATTATCTAATGAATTATGTGTGTGCATCATATTTATCGTATATTTATGAATTAATACCAATAAACTGAAAATTCACAAAAACGTAGAAAAACCGCGAAAATATTGTCTAATTCGATGATATTTTGTTTAAATCACATTAAGGAAAAGGGGATGATAAACGTCAAAATATTGCTAAATTCGATGATTTTTCGTACGAAGCAAAATGCAAGAAAACCTGCTTAAAATGCAATATTATGCGAAATTCTGAGATTTGAAGGCCAAATCACATATTGTGATACTACATGAAATAGTATCGAAAATATTGGATAAAAACGAATATATATACGTAATATCAAACTACATGAAAAACAGTGAAAAAAAATCACTATTTTACCATATTTGAGGATTTTCACTTCGAATCATAGAGCGAGATTTCGTATTATTTAGATCCAAGAAAAGAGATATGACAATGTTGTTTCCAATACAAATGATAAAAATCAATGTGTTTTCATTAGGAATTAACTAAAATGTTCCTGATTTTCCGCTTATATTACCGATGGAAGATGTACACGTAAAACCACTCTAATCCGGCTGAAACTGTCGATATATGCAATAAAACCGAACTTCTCCCCTTTTCAATATCTTACTCAGTATTTTAACGAGAAACAAATAAATGATTGAAAAGGAAGTATTAAAGGTTATTATCTAATGAATTATGTGTGTGCATCATATTTATCGTATATATATGAATTAATACCAATAAACTGAAAATTCACAAAAACGTAGAAAAACGGCAAAATATTGTCTAATTCGATGATATTTTGTTTAAATCACATTAAGGAAAAGGGGATGATAAACGTCAAAATATTGCTAAAATTCGATGATTTTTCGTACGAAACAAAATGCAAGAAAACCTGCTTAAAATGCAATATTATGCGAAATTCTGAGATATTGAAAGACAAATCACATATTGTGATACTACATGAAATAGTATCGAAATATTAGTAAAAACGAATATATATACGTAATATCAAACTACATGAAAAACGTGAAAAAAAGTCACTATTTTACCAAATTTGAGGATTTTAACTTCGAATCATAGAGCAAGGTTTCGTATTATTTAGATCCAAGAAAAGACATATGACAATGTTGTTTCCAATACAAATGATAAAAATCAATGTGTTTTCATTAGAATTAACTAAAATGTTCCTGATTTTCCGCTTATATTACCGATGGAAGATGTAAACGTAAAACCACTCTAATCCGGCTGAAATGTCGATATATGCAATAAAAACCGAACTTCTCCCCTTTTCAATATCTTACTCAGTATTTTAACGAGAAACAAATATATGATTGAAAAGGAAGTATTAAAGGTTATTATCTAATGAATTATGTGTGTGCATCATATATATCGTATATTTATGAATTAATACCAATAAACTGAAAATTCACAAAAACGTAGAAAAACCGCGAAATATTGTCTAATTCGATGATATTTTGTTTAAATCACATTAAAGAAAAGGGGATGATAAACGTCAAAATATTGCTAAATTCGATGATTTTTCGTACGAAACAAAATGCAAGAAAACCTGCTTTAAATGGAATATTATGCGAAATTCTGAGATTTGAAGGACAAATCACATATTGTGATACTACTTGAAATAGTATCGAAATATTGGTAAAAACGAATACGTAATATCAAACTACATGAAAAACGTGAAAAAAAATCACTATTTTACCAAATTTGAGGATTTTAACTTCGAATCATAGAGCAAGGTTTCGTATTATTTAGATCCAAGAAAAGACATGACAATGTTGTTTCCAATACAAATGATAAAAATCAATGTGTTTTCATTAGAATTAACTAAAATGTTCCTGATTTTCCGCTTATAATACCGATGGAAGATGTACACGTAAAACCACTCTAATCCGGCTGAAACGTCGATATATGCAATAAAAACCGAACTTCTCCCCTTTTCAATATCTTACTCAGTATTTTAACGAGAAACAAATAAATGATTGAAAACGAAGTATTAAAGGTTATTATCTAATGAATTATGTGTGTGCATCATATTTATCGTATATATTATGAATTAATACCAATAAACTGAAAATTCACAAAAACGTAGAAAAACCGCGAAATATTGTCTAATTCGATGATATTTTGTTTAAATCACATTAAGGAAAAAGGGGATGATAAACGTCAAAATATTGCTAAATTCGATGAATTTTCGTACGAAGCAAAATGCAAGAAAACCTGCTTAAAATGCAATATTATGCGAAATTCTGAGATTTGAAGGCCAAACCACGTATTGTGATACTACATGAAATAGTATCGAAAAATTGATAAAAACGAATATATATACGTAATATCAAACTACATGAAAAACATGAAAAAAATCACTATTTTACCATATTAGAGGATTTTCACTTCGAATCATAGAGCGAGATTTCCTATTATTTACATCCAAGAAAAGAGATATGACAATGTTGTTTCCAATACAAATGATAAAAATCAATGTGTTTTCATTAGAATTAACTAAAACGTTCCTGATTTTCCGTTTATATTACCGATGGAAGATGTACACGTAAAACCAATCTAATCCGGCTGAAACGTCGATATATGCAATAAAAACCGAACTTCTCCCCTTTTCAATATCTAACTCAGTATTTAAACGAGAAACAAATAAATGATTAAAAAGGGAGTATTAAAGGTTATTATCTAATGAATTATGTGTGTGCATCATATTTATCGTATATATATGAATTAATACCAATAAACTGAAAATTCACAAAAACGTAGAAAAACGGCAAAATATTGTCTAATTCGATGATATTTTGTTTAAATCACATTAAGGAAAAGGGGATGATAAACGTCAAAATATTGCTAAATTCGATGATTTTTCGTACGAAACAAAATGCAAGAAAACCTGCTTAAAATGCAATATTATGCGAAATTCTGAGATTTGAAGGCCAAATCACATATTGTGATAATACATGAAATAGTATCGAAATATTGGTAAAAACGAATATATGTACGTAATATCAAACTACATGAAAAACGTGAAAAAAGTCATTATTTTACCATATTTGAGGATTTTCACTTCGAATCATAGAGTGAGATTTCCTATTATTTAGATCCAAGAAAAGACATATGAATGTTGTTTCCAATACAAATGATAAAAATCAATGTGTTTTCATTTAAATTAACTAAAATGTTCCTGATTTTCCGTTTATATTACCGATGGAAGATGTACACGTAAAACCGCTCTAATCCGGCTGAAATGTCGATATATGCAATAAAAACCGAACTTCTCCCCTTTTCAATATCTTACTCAGTATTTAAACGAGAAACAAATAAATGATTGAAAAGGGAGTTTTAAAGGTTATTATCTAATGAATTATGTGTGTGCATCATATTTATCGTATATATATGAATTAATACCAATAAACTGAAAATTCACAAAAACGTAGAAAAACGGCAAAATATTGTCTAATTCGATGATATTTTGTTTAAATCACATTAAGGAAAAGGGGATGATAAACGTCAAAATATTGCAAAATTCGATGATTTTTCGTACGAAACAAAATGCAAGAAAACCTGCTTAAAATGCAATATTATGCGAAATTCTGAGATTTGAAAGACAAATCACATATTGTGATACTACATGAAATAGTATCGAAATATTGGTAAAAACGAATATATATACGTAATATCAAACTACATGAAAAACGTGAAAAAAAAATCACTATTTTACCAAATTTGAGGATTTTAACTTCGAATCATAGAGCAAGGTTTCGTATTATTTAGATCCAAGAAAAGACATGACAATGTTGTTTCCAATACAAATGATAAAATCAATGTGTTTTCATTAGAATTAACTAAAATGTTCCTGATTTTCCGCTTATATTACCGATGGAAGATGTACACGTAAAACCACTCTAATCCGGCTGAAATGTCGATATATGCAATAAAAACCGAACTTCTCCCCTTTTCAATATCTTACTCAGTATTTTAACGAGAAACAAATAAATGATTGAAAAGGAAGTATTAAAGGTTATTATCTAATGAATTATGTGTGTGCATCATATATATCGTATATTTATGAATTAATACCAATAAACTGAAAATTCACAAAAACGTAGAAAAACCGCGAAATATTGTCTAATTCGATGATATTTTGTTTAAATCACATTAAAGAAAAGGGGATGATAAACGTCAAAATATTGCTAAATTCGATGATTTTTCGTACGAAACAAAATGCAAGAAAACCTGCTTTAAATGCAATATTATGCGAAATTCTGAGATTTGAAGGACAAATCACATATTGTGATACTACTTGAAATAGTATCGAAATATTGGTAAAAACGAATACGTAATATCAAACTACATGAAAAACGTGAAAAAAAAATCACTATTTTACCAAATTTGAGGATTTTAACTTCGAATCATAGAGCAAGGTTTCGTATTATTTAGATCCAAGAAAAGACATGACAATGTTGTTTCCAATACAAATGATAAAAATCAATGTGTTTTCATTAGAATTAACTAAAATGTTCCTGATTTTCCGCTTATAATACCGATGGAAGATGTACACGTAAAACCACTCTAATCCGGCTGAAACGTCGATATATGCAATAAAAACCGAACTTCTCCCCTTTTCAATATCTTACTCAGTATTTTAACGAGAAACAAATAAATGATTGAAAACGAAGTATTAAAGGTTATTATCTAATGAATTATGTGTGTGCATCATATTTATCGTATATTTATGAATTAATACCAATAAACTGAAAATTCACAAAAACGTAGAAAAACCGCGAAATATTGTCTAATTCGATGATATTTTGTTTAAATCACATTAAGGAAAAAGGGGATGATAAACGTCAAAATATTGCTAAATTCGATGATTTTTCGTACGAAGCAAAATGCAAGAAAACCTGCTTAAAATGCAATATTATGCGAAATTCTGAGATTTGAAGGCCAAACCACGTATTGTGATACTACATGAAATAGTATCGAAAAATTGATAAAAACGAATATATATACGTAATATCAAACTACATGAAAAACATGAAAAAAATCACTATTTTACCATATTAGAGGATTTTCACTTCGAATCATAGAGCGAGATTTCCTATTATTTACATCCAAGAAAAGAGATATGACAATGTTGTTTCCAATACAAATGATAAAAATCAATGTGTTTTCATTAGAATTAACTAAAACGTTCCTGATTTTCCGTTTATATTACTGATGGAAGATGTACACGTAAAACCAATCTAATCCGGCTGAAACGTCGATATATGCAATAAAAACCGAACTTCTCCCCTTTTCAATATCTTACTCAGTATTTAAACGAGAAACAAATAAATGATTAAAAAGGAGTATTAAAGGTATTATCTAATGAATTATGTGTGTGCATCATATTTATCGTATATATATGAATTAATACCAATAAACTGAAAATTCACAAAAACGTAGAAAAACGGCAAAATATTGTCTAATTCGATGATATTTTGTTTAAATCACATTAAGGAAAAAGGGGATGATAAACGTCAAAATATTGCTAAATTCGATGATTTTTCGTACGAAACAAAATGCAAGAAAACCTGCTTTAAATGCAATATTATGCGAAATTCTGAGATTTGAAGGACAAATCACATATTGTGATACTACTTGAAATAGTATCGAAATATTGGTAAAAACGAATACGTAATATCAAACTACATGAAAAACGTGAAAAAAATCACTATTTTACCAAATTTGAGGATTTTAACTTCGAATCATAGAGCAAGGTTTCGTGTTATTTAGATCCATGAAAAGACATATGACAATGTTGTTTCCAATACAAATAATAAAAATCAATGTGTTTTCATTTGAATAAACAAAAATGTTCCTGATTTTCCGTTTATATTACCGATGGAAGACGTACAAGAAAACCGCTCTATTCCGGCTGAAACGTCAATATATGCAATAAAAACCGAACTTCTCCCCTTTTCAATATCTTTCTCAGTATTTAAACGATAAACAAATAAATGATTGAAAAGGAAGTATTAAAGGTTATTATCTAATGAATTCTGTGTGTGCATCATATTTATCGTATATTTATGAATTAATACCAATAAACTGAAAATTCACAAAAACGTAGAAAACTTCAAAATATTGTCTAATTCGATGATATTTTGTTTAAATCACATTAAGGAAAAGGGGATGATAAACGTCAAAATATTGCTAAATTCGATGATTTTTCGTACGAAACAAAATGCAAGAAAACCTGCTTAAAATGCAATATTATGCGAAATTCTGAGATTTGAAGGCCAAATCACATATTGTGATAATACATGAAATAGTATCAAAATATTAGTAAAAACGAATATATATACGTAATATCAAACTACATGAAAAACGTGAAAAAGTCACCATTTTACCAAATTTGAAGATTTTAACTTTGAATCATAGAGCAAGGTTTCTTATTATTTAGATCCAAGAAAAGAGATATGACAATGTTGTTTCCAATACAAATGATAAAAATCAATGTGTTTTCATTAGAATTAACTAAAACGTTCCTGATTTTCCGTTTATATTACCGATGGAAGATGTACACGTAAAACCGCTCTAATCCGGCTGAAACGTCGATATATGCAACAAAAACCGAACTTCTCCCCTTTTCAATATCTTACTCAGTATTTAAACGAGAAACAAATAAATGATTGAAAAGGGAGTATTAAAGGTTATTATCTAATGAATTATGTGTGTGCATCATATTTATCGTATATATATGAATTAATACCAATTATTTAAAAATTCACAAAAACGTAGAAAAACGGCAAAATATTGTCTAATTCGATGATATTTTGTTTAAATCACATTAAGGAAAAGGGGATGATAAACGTCAAAATATTGCAAAATTCGATGATTTTTCGTACGAAACAAAATGCAAGAAAACCTGCTTAAAATGCAATATTATGCGAAATTCTGAGATTTGAAGGACAAATCACATATTGTGATACTACATGAAATAGTATCGAAATATTGGTAAAAACGAATATATATACGTAATATCAAACTACATGAAAAACGTGAAAAAAAAATCACTATTTTACCAAATTTGAGGATTTTAACTTCGAATCATAGAGCAAGGTTTCGTATTATTTAGATCCAAGAAAAGACTTATGACAATGTTGTTTCCAATACAAATGATAAAAATCAATGTGTTTTCATTTGAATAAACAAAAATGTTCCTGATTTTCCGTTTATATTACCGATGGAAGATGTACAAGAAAACCGCTCTTTTCCGGCTGAAACGTCGATATATGCAATAAAAACCGAACTTCTCCCCTTTTCAATATCTTTCTCAGTATTTAAACGATAAACAAAAAAATGATTGAAAAGGAAGTATTAAAGGTTATTATCTAATGAATTCTGTGTGTGCATCATATTTATCGTATATTTATGAATTAATACCAATAAACTGAAAATTCACAAAAACGTAGAAAACTTCAAAATATTGTCTAATTCGATGATATTTTGTTTAAATCACATTAAGGAAAAGGGGATGATAAACGTCAAAATATTGCTAAATTCGATGATTTTCGTACGAAACAAAATGCAAGAAAACCTGCTTAAAATGCAATATTATGCGAAATTCTGAGATTTGAAGGCCAAATCACATATTGTGATAATACATGAAATACTATCGAAATATTGGTAAAAACGAATATATGTACGTAATATCAAACTACATGAAAAACGTGAAAAAAGTCACTATTTTACCATATTTGAGGATTTTCACTTCGAATCATAGAGTGAGATTTCCTATTATTTAGATCAAAGAAAAGACATATGACAATGTTGTTTCCAATACAAATGATAAAAATCAATGTGTTTTCATTTAAATTAACTAAAATGTTCCTGATTTTCCGTTTATATTACCGATGGAAGATGTACACGTAAAACCGCTCTAATCCGGCTGAAATGTCGATATATGCAATAAAAACCGAACTTCTCCCCTTTTCAATATCTTACTCAGTATTTTAACGAGAAACAAATAAATGATTGAAAAGTAAGTATTAAAGGTTATTATCTAATGAATTATGTGTGTGCATCATATTTATCGTATATATATGAATTAATACAAATAAACTGAAAATTCACAAAAACGTAGAAAAACGGCAAAATATTGTCTAATTCGATGATATTTTGTTTAAATCACATTAAGGAAAAGGGGATGATAAACGTCAAAATATTGCTAAATTCGATGATTTTTCGTACGAAACAAAATGCAAGAAAACCTGCTTAAAATGCAATATTATGCGAAATTCTGAGATTTGAAGGCCAAATGACATATTGTGATACTACATGAAATAGTATCAAAATATTAGTAAAAACGAATATATATACGTAATATCAAACTACATGAAAAACGTGAAAAAGTCACCATTTTACCAAATTTGAAGATTTTAACTTTGAATCATAGAGCAAGGTTTCTTATCATTTAGATCCAAGAAAAGAGATATGACAATGTTGTTTCCAATACAAATGATAAAAATCAATGTGTTTTCATTAGAATTAACTAAAACGTTCCTGATTTTCCGTTTATATTACCGATGGAAGATGTACACGTAAAACCGCTCTAATCCGGCTGAAACGTCGATATATGCAATAAAAACTGAACTTCTCCCCTTTTCAATATCTTACTCAGTATTTAAACGAGAAACAAATAAATGATTGAAAAGGGAGTATTAAAGGTTATTATCTAATTAATTATGTGTGTGCATCATATTTATCGTATATATATGAATTAATATCAATTAACTAAAAATTCACAAAAACGTAGAAAAACGGCAAAATATTGTCTAATTCGATGATATTTTGTTTAAATCACATTAAGGAAAAGGGGATGATAAACGTCAAAATATTGCAAAATTCGATGATTTTTCGTACGAAACAAAATGCAAGAAAACCTGCTTAAAATGCAATATTATGCGAAATTCTGAGATTTGAAGGACAAATCACATATTGTGATACTACATGAAATAGTATCGAAATATTGGTAAAAACGAATATATATACGTAATATCAAACTACATGAAAAACGTGAAAAAAAAATCACTATTTTACCAAATTTGAGGATTTTAACTTCGAATCATAGAGCAAGGTTTCGTATTATTTAGATCCAAGAAAAGACTTATGACAATGTTGTTTTCAATACAAATAATAAAAATCCATGTGTTTTCATTTGAATAAACAAAAATGTTCCTGATTTTCCGTTTATATTACCGATGGAAGATGTACAAGAAAACCGCTCTATTCCGGCTGAAACGTCGATATATGCAATAAAAACCGAACTTCTCCCCTTTTCAATATCTTTCTCAGTATTTAAACGATAAACAAATAAATGATTGAAAAGGAAGTATTAAAGGTTATTATCTAATGAATTCTGTGTGTGCATCATATTTATCGTATATTTATGAATTAATACCAATAAACTGAAAATTCACAAAAACGTAGAAAAACGGCAAAATATTGTCTAATTCGATGATATTTTGTTTAAATCACATTAGGAAATGGGATGATAAACGTCAAAATATTGCTAAATTCGATGATTTTTCGTACGAAACAAAATGCAAGAAACCCTGCTTAAAATGCAATATTATGCGAAATTCTGAGATTTGAAGGCCAAATCACATATTGTGATAATACATGAAATAGTATCGAAATATTGGTAAAAACGAATATATACACGTAATATCAAACTACATGAAAAACGTGAAAAAGTCACTATTTTACCATATTTGAGGATTTTAACTTCGAATCATAGAGTGTGATTTCGTATTATTTAGATCCAAGAAAAGACATATGACAATGTTGTTTCCAATACAAATGATAAAAATCAATGAGATTTCATTTGAATAAACAAAAATGTACCTGATTTTCCGTTTATATTACCGATGAAAGATGTACACGTAAAACCGCCCTAATCCGGCTGAAACGTCGATATATGCAATAAAAACCGAACTTCTCCCCTTTTCAATATCTTACTCAGTATTTAAACGAGAAACAAATAAATAAGTAAAGTATTAGTAAAAGTAAGTATTAAAGGTTATTATCTAATGAATTATGTGTGTGTGCATCATATTTATCGTATATTTATGAATTAATACCAATAAACTGAAAATTCACAAAAACGTAGAAAAACCGCAAAATATTGTCTAATTCGATGATATTTTGTTTAAATCACATTAAGGAAAAGGGGATGATAAACGTCAAAATATTGCTAAATTCGATGATTTTTCGTATGAAACACAATGCAAGAAAACCTGCTTAAAATGCAATATTATGCGAAATTCTGAGATTTGAAAGCCAAATTACATATTGTGATAATACATGAAATAGTATCGTAATATTGGTAAAAACGAATATATATACGTAATATCAAACTACATGAAAAACGTGAAAAAAGTCACTATTTTACCATATTTGAGGATTTTAACTTGGAATCATAGAGTGAGATTTCGTATTATTTAGATCCAAGAAAAGACATATGACAATATTGTTTCCAATTCAAATGATAAAAATCAATGTGTTTTCATTTGAATAAACAAAAATGTTCCTGATTTTCCGTTTATATTACCGATGGAAGATGTACAAGAAAACCGCTCTATTCCGGCTGAAACGTCGATATATGCAATAAAAACCGACCTTCTTCCGTTTTCAATATTTTTCTCAGTATTTTAACGATAAACAAATAAATGATTGAAAAGGAAGTATTAAAGGTTATTATCTAATGAATTCTGTGTGTGCATCATATTTATCGAATATTTATGAATTAATACCAATAAACTGAAAATTCACAAAAACGTAGAAAAACGGCAAAATATTGTCTAATTCGATGATATTTTGTTTAAATCACATTAAGGAAAAGGGGATGATAAACGTCAAAATATTGCTAAATTCGATGATTTTTCGTACGAAACAAAATGCAAGAAAACATGCTTAAAATGCAATATTATGCGAAATTCTGAGATTTGAAGGCCAAATCACATATTGTGATACTACATGAAATAGTATCGAAATATTAGTAAAAACGAATATATATACGTAATATCAAACTACATGAAAAACGTGAAAAAAGTCACTATATTTCCAAATTTGAGGATTTTAACTTCGAATCATAGAGTGAGATTCCGTATTATTTAGATCCAAGAAAAGACATATAACAATGTTGTTTCCAATACAAATGATAAAAATCAATGTGTTTTCATTAGAATTAACTAAAATGTTCCTGATTTTCCGCTTATATTACCGATGGAAGATGTACACGTAAAACCGCTCTAATCCTGCTGAAACGTCGATATATGCAATAAAAACCGAACTTCTCCCCTTTTCAATATCTTACTCAGTATTTTAACGAGAAACAAATAAATGATTGAAAAGGAAGTATTAAAGGTTATTATCTAATGAATTATGTGTGTGTGCATCATATTTTTCGTATATTTATGAATTAATACCAATAAACTGAAAATTCACAAAAACGTAGAAAAACCGCAAAATATTGTCTAATTCGATTGTATTTTGTTTAAATCACATTAAGGAAAAGGGGATGATAAACGTCAAAATATTGCAAAATTCGATGATTTTTCGTATGAAACAAAATGCAAGAAAACCTGCTTAAAATGCAATATTATGCGAAATTCTGAGATTTGAAAGCCAAATTACATATTGTGATAATACATGAAATAGTATCGAAATATTGGTAAAAACGAATATATACGTAATTTCAAACTACATGAAAAACGTGAAAAAAGTCACTATATTTCCAAATTTGAGGATTTTAACTTCGAATCATAGAGTGAGATTCCGTATTATTTAGATCCAAGAAAAGACATATAACAATGTTGTTTCCAATACAAATGATAAAAATCAATGTGTTTTCATTAGAATTAACTAAAATGTTCCTGATTTTCCGCTTATATTACCGATGGAAGATGTACACGTAAAACCGCTCTAATCCTGCTGAAACGTCGATATATGCAATAAAAACCGAACTTCTCCCCTTTTCAATATCTTACTCAGTATTTTAACGAGAAACAAATAAATGATTGAAAAGGAAGTATTAAAGGTTATTATCTAATGAATTATGTGTGTGTGCATCATATTTTTCGTATATTTATGAATTAATACCAATAAACTGAAAATTCACAAAAACGTAGAAAAACCGCAAAATATTGTCTAATTCGATTGTATTTTGTTTAAATCACATTAAGGAAAAGGGGATGATAAACGTCAAAATATTGCTAAATTCGATGATTTTTCGTATGAAACAAAATGCAAGAAAACCTGCTTAAAATGCAATATTATGCGAAATTCTGAGATTTGAAAGCCAAATTACATATTGTGATAATACATGAAATAGTATCGTAATATTGGTAAAAACGAATATATATACGTAATATCAAACTACATGAAAAACGTGAAAAAAGTCACTATTTTACCATATTTGAGGATTTTAACTTCGAATCATAGAGTGAGATTTCGTATTATTTAGATCCAAGAAAAGACATATGACAATATTGTTTCCAATTCAAATGATAAAAATCAATGTATTTTCATTTGAATAAACAAAAATGTTCCTGATTTTCCGTTTATATTACCGATGGAAGATGTACTAGAAAACCGCTCTATTCTGGCTGAAACGTCGATATATGCAATATAAACCGAACTTCTCCCCTTTTCAATATCTTTCTCAGTATTTTAACGATAAACATAAAAACGATTGAAAAGGAAGTATAAAAGGTTATTATCTAATGAATTATGTGTGTGCATCATATTTATCGTATATATATGAATTAATACCAATAAACTGAAAATTCACAAAAACGTAGAAAAACGGCAAAATATTGCCTAATTCGATGATATTTTGTTTAAATCACATTAAGGAAAATGGAATGATAAACGTCAAAATATTGTTAAATTCGACGATTTTTCGTACGAAACAAAATGCAAGAAAACCTGCTTAAAATGCAATATTATGCGAAATTCAGAGATTTGAAGGCCAAATCACATATTGTGATAATACATGAAATAGTATCGAAATATTGGTAAAAACGAATATATATACGTAATATCAAACTACATGAAAAACCTGAAAAAAGTCACTATTTTACCATATTTGAGGATTTTCACTTCGAATCATAGAGTGAGATTTCGTATTATTTAGATCCAAGAAAAGACATATGACAATGTTGTTTCCAATACAAATGATAAAAATCAATGTGTTTTCATTTGAATAAACAAAAATGTTCCTGATTTTCCGTTTATATTACCGATGGAAGATGTACAAGAAAACCGCTCTATTCCGGCTGAAACGTCGATATATGCAATAAAAACCGAACTTCTTCCCTTTTCAATATCTTTCTCAGTATTTTAACGATAAACAAATAAATGATTGAAAAGGAAGTATTAAAGGTTATTATCTAATGAATTCTGTGTGTGCATCATATTTATCGTATATTTATGAATTAATACCAATAAACTGAAAATTCACAAAAACGTAGAAAAACGGCAAAATATTGTCTAATTCGATGATATTTTGTTTAAATCACATTAAGGAAAAGGGGATGATAAACGTCAAAATATTGCTAAATTCGATGATTTTTCGTACGAAACAAAATGCAAGAAAACCTGCTTAAAATGCAATATAATGCGAAATTCTGAGATTTGAAGGACAAATCACATATTGTGATACTACATGAAATAGTATCGAAATATTGGTAAAAACGAATATATATACGTAATATCAAACTACATGAAAAACGTGAAAAAAAATCACTATTTTACCAAATTTGAGGATTTTAAATCCGAATCATAGAGCAAGGTTTCGTATTATTTAGATCCAAGAAAAGACATATGACAATGTTGTTTCCAATACAAATGATAAAAATCAATGTGTTTTCATTAGAATTAACTAAAACGTTCCTGATTTTCCGTTTATATTACCGATGGAAGATGTACACGTAAAACCGCTCTAATCCGGCTGAAACGTCGATATATGCAATAAAAACCGAACTTCTCCCCTTTTCAATATCTTACTCAGTATTTAAACGAGAAACTTATAAATGATTGAAAAGGGAGTATTAAAGGTTATAATCTAATGAATTATGGTTGTGCATCATATATATCGTATATATATGAATTAATACCAATAAACTGATAATTCACAAAAACGTAGAAAAACGGCAAAATATTGTATAATTCGATGATATTTTGTTTAAATCACATTAAGGAAAAGGGGATGATAAACGTCAAAATATTGCTAAATTCGATGATTTTTCGTACGAAACAAAATGCAAGAAAACCTGCTTAAAATGCAATATTATGCGAAATTCTGAGATTTGAAGGCCAAATCACATATTGTGATAATACATGAAATAGTATCGAAATATTGGTAAAAACGAATATATATACGTAATATCAAACTACATGAAAAACATGAAAAAAATCACTATTTTACCATATTAGAGGATTTTCACTTCGAATCATAGAGCCAGATTTCCTATTATTTAGATCCATGAAAAGAGATATGACAATGTTGTTTCCAATACAAATGATAAAAATCAATGTGTTTTCATTAGATTAACTAAAATGTTCCTGATTTTCCGTTTATATTACCGATGGAAGATGTACACGTAAAACTGCTCTATTCCGGCTGAAACGTCGATATATGCAATAAAAACCGAACTTTTCCCCTTTTCAATATCTTACTCAGTATTTTAACGAGAAACTTATAAACGATTGAAAAGGGAGTATTAAAGGTTATAATCTAATGAATTATGTTTGTGCATCATATTTATCGTATATATATGAATTAATACCAATAAACTGATAATTCACAAAAACGTAGAAAAACTTCAAAATATTGTTTAATTCGATGATATTTTGTTTAAATCACATTAAGGAAAATGGGATGATAAACGTCAAAATATTGCTAAATTCGATGATTTTTCGTACGAAACAAAATGCAAGAAAACCTGCTTAAAATGCAATATTATGCGAAATTCTGAGATTTGAAGGCCAAATCACATATTGTGATACTACATGAAATAGTATCGAAATATTAGAAAAAACGAATATATATACGTAATATCAAACTACATGAAAAACGTGAAAAAAGTCACCATTTTACCAAATTTGAGGATTTTAACTTTGAATCATAGAGCAAGGTTTCGTATTATTTAGATCCAAGAAAAGACATATGACAATGTTGTTTCCAATACAAATGATAAATATCAATGTGTTTTCATTAGAATTAACTAAAACGTTCCTGATTTTCCGTTTATATTACCGATGGAAGATGTACAAGAAAACCGCTCTATTCCGGCTGAAACGTCGATATATGCAATAAAAACCGAACTTCTTCCCTTTTCAATATCTTACTCAGTATTTAAACGAGAAACTTATAAATGATTGAAAAGGGAGTATTAAAGGTTATAATCTAATGAATTATGTTTGTGCATCATATTTATCGTATATATATGAATTAATACCAATAAACTGATAATTCACAAAAACGTAGAAAAACGGCAAAATATTGTATAATTCGATGATATTTTGTTTAAATCACATTAAGGAAAAGGGGATGACAAACGTCAAAATACTGCTAAATTCGGTGATTTTTCGTACGAAACAAAATGCAAGAAAACCTGCTTGAAATGCAATATTATGCGAAATTCTGAAATTTGAAGGCCAAATCACATATTGTGATACTACATGAAATACTATCGAAATATTGGTAAAAACGAATATATATACGTAATATCAAACTACATGAAAAACGTGAAAAAGTCACTATTTTACCAAATTTGAGGATTTTAACTTCGAATCAAAGAGCGAGGTTTCGTATTATTTAGATCCAAGAAAAGACATATGACAATGTTGTTTCCAATGCAAATGATAAGAATCAGTGTGTTTTCATTAGAATTAACTAAAATATTCCTCATTTTCCGTTTATGTTACCGATGGAAGATGTAAAAGAAAACCGCTCTATTCCGGCTGAAACGTCGATATATGCAATAAAAACCGAACTTCTCCCCTTTTCAATATTTTACTAAGTATTTAAACGAGAAACAAATAAATAAGTAAAGTATTAGTAAAAGTAAGTATTAAAGGTTATTATCTAATGAATTATGTGTGTGCATCATATTTATCGTATATTTATGAATTAATACCAATAAACTGAAAATTCACAAAAACGTAGAAAAACGGCAAAATATTGCCTAATTCGATGATATTTTGTTTAAATCACATTAAGGAAAAGAAAATGATAAACGTCAAAATATTGTTAAATTCGACGATTTTTCGTACGAAACAAAATGCAAGAAAACCTGCTTAAAATGCAATATTATGCGAAATTCAGAGATTTGAAGGCCAAATCACATATTGTGATAATACATGAAATAGTATCGAAATATTGGTAAAAACGAATATATATACGTAATATCAAACTACATGAAAAACGTGAAAAAAGTCACTATTTTACCATATTTGAGGATTTTCACTTCGAATCATAGAGTGAGATTTCGTATTATTTAGATCCTAGAAAAGACATATGACAATGTTGTTTCCAATACAAATGATAAAAATCAATGTGTTTTCATTTGAATAAACAAAAATGTTCCTGATTTTCCGCTTATATTACCGATGGAAGATGTGCACGTAAAACCGCTCTATTCCGGCTGAAACGTCGATATATGCAATAAAAACCGAACTTCTCCCCTTTTCAATATCTTACTCAGTATTTTAACGAGAAACAAATAAATGATTGAAAAGGAAGTAATAAAGGTTATTATCTAATGAATTATGTGTGTGCATCATATTTATCGTATATATATGAATTAATACCAATAAACTGAAAATTCACAAAAACGTAGAAAAACCGCAAAATATTGTCTAATTCGATTGTATTTTGTTTAAATCACATTAAGGAAAAGGGGATGATAAACGTCAAAATATTGCTAAATTCGATGATTTTTCGTATGAAACAAAATGCAAGAAAACCTGCTTAAAATGCAATATTATGCGAAATTCTGAGATTTGAAAGCCAAATAACATATTGTGATAATACATGAAATAGTATCGTAATATTGGTAAAAACGAATATATATACGTAATATCAAACTACATGAAAAACGTGAAAATTCACTATTTTACCATATTTGAGGATTTTAACTTCGAATCATAGAGTGAGATTTCGTATTATTTAGATCCAAGAAAAGACATATGACAATATTGTTTCCAATTCAAATGATAAAAATCAATGTATTTTCATTTGAATAAACAAAAATGTTCCTGATTTTCCGTTTATATTACCGATGGAAGATGTACTAGAAAACCGCTCTATTCTGGCTGAAACGTCGATATATGCAATATAAACCGAACTTCTCCCCTTTTCAATATCTTTCTCAGTATTTTAACGATAAACATATAAACGATTGAAAAGGAAGTATTAAAGGTTATTATCTAATGAATTATGTGTGTGCATCATATTTATCGTATATATATGAATTAATACCAATAAACTGAAAATTCACAAAAACGTAGAAAAACGGCAAAATATTGCCAAATTCGATGATATTTTGTTTAAATCACATTAAGGAAAAGGGAATGATAAACGTCAAAATATTGTTAAATCCGACGATTTTTCGTACGAAACAAAATGCAAGAAAACCTGCTTAAAATGCAATATTATGCGAAATTCAGAGATTTGAAGGCCAAATCACATATTGTGATAATACATGAAATAGTATCGAAATATTGGTAAAAACGAATATATATACGTAATATCAAACTACATGAAAAACCTGAAAAAAGTCACTATTTTACCATATTTGAGGATTTTCACTTCGATTCATAGAGTGAGATTTCGTATTATTTAGATCCAAGAAAAGACATATGACAATGTTGTTTCCAATACAAATGATAAAAATCAATGTGTTTTCATTTGAATAAACAAAAATGTTCCTGATTTTCCGTTTATATTACCGATGGAAGATGTACAAGAAAACCGCTCTATTCCGGCTGAAACGTCGATATATGCAATAAAAACCGAACTTCTTCCCTTTTCAATATCTTTCTCAGTATTTTAACGATAAACAAATAAATGATTGAAAAGGAAGTATTAAAGGTTATTATCTAATGAATTCTGTGTGTGCATCATATTTATCGTATATTTATGAATTAATACCAATAAACTGAAAATTCACAAAAACGTAGAAAAACGGCAAAATATTGTCTAATTCGATGATATTTTGTTTAAATCACATTAAGGAAAAGGGGATGATAAACGTCAAAATATTGCTAAATTCGATGATTTTTCGTACGAAACAAAATGCAAGAAAACCTGCTTAAAATGCAATATAATGCGAAATTCTGAGATTTGAAGGACAAATCACATATTGTGATACTACATGAAATAGTATCGAAATATTGGTAAAAACGAATATATATACGTAATATCAAACTACATGAAAAACGTGAAAAAAAATCACTATTTTACCAAATTTGAGGATTTTAAATCCGAATCATAGAGCAAGGTTTCGTATTATTTAGATCCAAGAAAAGACATATGACAATGTTGTTTCCAATACAAATGATAAAAATCAATGTGTTTTCATTAGAATTAACTAAAACGTTCCTGATTTTCCGTTTATATTACCGATGGAAGATGTACACGTAAAACCGCTCTAATCCGGCTGAAACGTCGATATATGCAATAAAAACCGAACTTCTCCCCTTTTCAATATCTTACTCAGTATTTAAACGAGAAACTTATAAATGATTGAAAAGGGAGTATTAAAGGTTATAATCTAATGAATTATGGTTGTGCATCATATTTATCGTATATATATGAATTAATACCAATAAACTGATAATTCACAAAAACGTAGAAAAACGGCAAAATATTGTATAATTCGATGATATTTTGTTTAAATCACATTAAGGAAAAGGGGATGATAAACGTCAAAATATTACTAAATTCGATGATTTTTCGTACGAAACAAAATGCAAGAAAACCTGCTTAAAATGCAATATTATGCGAAATTCTGAGATTTGAAGGCCAAATCACATATTGTGATAATACATGAAATAGTATCGAAATATTGGTAAAAACGAATATATATACGTAATATCAAACTACATGAAAAACATGAAAAAAATCACTATTTTACCATATTAGAGGATTTTCACTTCGAATCATAGAGCCAGATTTCCTATTATTTAGATCCATGAAAAGAGATATGACAATGTTGTTTCCAATACAAATGATAAAAATCAATGTGTTTTCATTAGATTAACTAAAATGTTCCTGATTTTCCGTTTATATTACCGATGGAAGATGTACACGTAAAACCGCTCTATTCCGGCTGAAACGTCGATATATGTAATAAAAACCGAACTTCTCCCCTTTTCAATATCTTACTCAGTATTTAAACGAGAAACTTATAAATGATTGAAAAGGGAGTATTAAAGGTTATAATCTAATGAATTATGTATGTGCATCATATTTATCGTATATATATGAATTAATACCAATAAACTGATAATTCACAAAAACGTAGAAAAACGGCAAAATATTGTCTAATTCGATGATATTTTGTTTAAATCACATTAAGGAAAAGGGGATGACAAACGTCAAAATACTGCTAAATTCGGTGATTTTTCGTACGAAACAAAATGCAAGAAAACCTGCTTGAAATGCAATATTATGCGAAATTCTGAAATTTGAAGGCCAAATCACATATTGTGATACTACATGAAATACTATCGAAATATTGGTAAAAACGAATATATATACGTAATATCAAACTACATGAAAAACGTGAAAAAGTCACTATTTTACCAAATTTGAGAATTTTAACTTCGAATCATAGAGCGAGGTTTCGTATTATTTAGATCCAAGAAAAGACATATGCTAATGTTGTTTCCAATGCAAATGATAAGATGATAAGAATCAATGTGTTTTCATTAGAATTAACTAAAATGTTCCTCATTTTCCGTTTATATTACCGATTGAAGATGTAAAAGAAAACCGCTCTATTCCGGCTGAAACGTCGATATATGCAATAAAAACCGAACTTCTCCCCTTTTCAATATCTTACTCAGTATTTTAACGAGAAACTTATAAACGATTGAAAAGGGAGTATTAAAGGTTATAATCTAATGAATTATGTTTGTGCATCATATTTATCGTATATATATGAATTAATACCAATAAACTGATAATTCACAAAAACGTAGAAAAACGGCAAAATATTGTATAATTCGATGATATTTTGTTTAAATCACATTAAGGAAAAGGGGATGACAAACGTCAAAATACTGCTAAATACGGTGATTTTTCGTACGAAACAAAATGCAAGAAAACCTGCTTGAAATGCAATATTTTGCGAAATTCTGAAATTTGAAGGCCAAATCACATATTGTGATACTACATGAAATACTATCGAAATATTGGTAAAAACGAATATATATACGTAATATCAAACTACATGAAAAACGTGAAAAAGTCACTATTTTACCAAATTTGAGGATTTTAACTTCGAATCAAAGAGCGAGGTTTCGTATTATTTAGATCCAAGAAAAGACATATGCTAATGTTGTTTCCAATGCAAATGATAAGAATCAATGTGTTTTCATTAGAATTAACTAAAATATTCCTCATTTTCCGTTTATGGTACCGATGGAAGATGTAAAAGAAAGCCGCTCTATTCCGGCTGAAACGTCGATATATGCAATAAAAACCGAACTTCTCCCCTTTTCAATATTTTACTCAGTATTTAAACGAGAAACAAATAAATAAGTAAAGTATTAGTAAAAGTAAGTATTAAAGGTTATTATCTAATGAATTATGTGTGTGCATCATATTTATCGTATATTTATGAATTAATACCAATAAACTGAAAATTCACAAAAACGTAGAAAAACGGCAAAATATTGCCTAATTCGATGATATTTTGTTTAAATCACATTAAGGAAAAGGGAATGATAAACGTCAAAATATTGTTAAATTCGACGATTTTTCGTACGAAACAAAATGCAAGAAAACCTGCTTAAAATGCAATATTATGCGAAATTCAGAGATTTGAAGGCCAAATCACATATTGTGATAATACATGAAATAGTATCGAAATATTGGTAAAAACGAATATATATACGTAATATCAAACTACATGAAAAACCTGAAAAAAGTCACTATTTTACCATATTTGAGGATTTTCACTTCGAATCATAGAGTGAGATTTCGTATTATTTAGATCCAAGAAAAGACATATGACAATGTTGTTTCCAATACAAATGATAAAAATCAATGTGTTTTCATTTGAATAAACAAAAATGTTCCTGATTTTCTGTTTATATTACCGATGGAAGATGTACAAGAAAACCGCTCTATTCCGGCTGAAACGTCGATATATGCAATAAAAACCGAACTTCTTCCCTTTTCAATATCTTTCTCAGTATTTAAACGAGAAACTTATAAATGATTGAAAAGGGAGTATTAAAGGTTATAATCTAATGAATTATGTTTGTGCATCATATTTATCGTATATATATGAATTAATACCAATAAACTGATAATTCACAAAAACGTAGAAAAACGGCAAAATATTGTATAATTCGATGATATTTTGTTTAAATCACATTAAGGAAAAGGGGATGATAAACGTCAAAATATTGCTAAATTCGATGATTTTTCGTACGAAACAAAATGCAAGAAAACCTGCTTAAAATGCAATATTATGCGAAATTCTGAGATTTGAAGGCCAAATCACATATTGTGATAATACATGAAATAGTATCGAAATATTGGTAAAAACGAATTTATATACGTAATATCAAACTACATGAAAAACATGAAAAAAATCACTATTTTACCATATTAGAGGATTTTCACTTCGAATCATAGAGCGAGATTTCCTATTATTTAGATCCATGAAAAGAGATATGACAATGTTGTTTCCAATACAAATGATACAAATCAATGTGTTTTCATTAGATTAACTAAAATGTTCCTGATTTTCCGTTTATATTACCGATGGAAGATGTACACGTAAAACCGCTCTATTCCGGCTGAAACGTCGATATATGCAATAAAAACCGAACTTCTCCCCTTTTCAATATCTTACTCAGTATTTTAACGAGAAACAAGTAAATGATTGAAAAGGGAGTATTAAAGGTTATTATCTAATGAATTATGAATGTGCATCATATTTATCGTATATATATGAATTAATACCAATAAACTGAAAATTCACAAAAACGTAGAAAAACGGCAAAATATTGTCTAATTCGATGATATTTTGTTTAAATCACATTAAGGAAAAGGGGATGACAAACGTCAAAATACTGCTAAATTCGGTGATTTTTCGTACGAAACAAAATGCAAGAAAACCTGCTTGAAATGCAATATTATGCGAAATTCTGAAATTTGAAGGCCAAATCACATATTGTGATACTACATGAAATACTATCGAAATATTGGTAAAAACTGTATATATATTATCGTATATATACGTAATATCAAACTACATGAAAAACATGAAAAAAATCACTATTTTACCATATTTGAGGATTTTAACTTCGAATCATTGAGTGAGATTTCGTATTATTTAGATCCAAGAAAAGACATATGACAATGTTGTTTCCAATACAAATGATAAATATCAATGTGTTTTCATTTGAATAAACAAAAATGTTCCTGATTTTCCGTTTATATTACCGATGGAAGATGTACAAGAAAACCGCTCTATTCCGGCTGAAACGTCGATATATGCAATAAAAACCGAACTTCTCCCCTTTTCAATATCTTACTCAGTATTTTAACGAGAAACAAATAAATGATTGAAAAGGAAGTATTAAAGGTTATTATCTAATGAATTATGTGTGTGTGCATCATATTTATCGTATATTTATGAATTAATACCAATAAACTGAAAATTCACAAAAACGTAGAAAAACCGCAAAATATTGTCTAATTCGATGTTATTTTGTTTAAATCACATTAAGGAAAATGGGATGATAAACGTCAAAATATTGCTAAATTCGATGATTTTTCGTACGAAACAAAATGCAAGAAAACCTGCTTAAAATGCAATATTATGCGAAATTCTGAGATTTGAAAGCCAAATTACATATTGTGATAATACATGAAATAGTATCGTAATATTGGTAAAAACGAATATATATACGTAATATCAAACTACATGAAAAACGTGAAAAAAGTCACTATTTTACCATATTTGAGGATTTTAACTTCGAATCATAGAGTGAGATTTCGTATTATTTAGATCCAAGAAAAGACATATGACAATATTGTTTCCAATTCAAATGATAAAAATCAATGTATTTTCATTTGAATAAACAAAAATGTTCCTGATTTTCCTTTTATATTACCCATGGAAGATGTACTAGAAAACCGCTCTATTCTGGCTGAAACGTCGTTATATGCAATAAAAACCGAACTTCTCCCCTTTTCAATATCTTTCTCAGTATTTTAACGATAAACATATAAACGATTGAAAAGGAAGTATTAAAGGTTATTATCTAATGAATTATATGTGTTCATCATATTTATCGTATATATATGAATTAATACAAATAAACTGAAAATTCACAAAAACGTAGAAAAACGGCAAAATATTGTCTAATTCGATGATATTTTGTTTAAATCACATTAAGGAAAAGGGGATGATAAACGTCAAAATATTGCTAAATTCGATGATTTTTCGTACGAAACAAAATGCAAGAAAACCTGCTTAAAATGCAATATTATGCGAAATTCTGAGATTTGAAGGCCAAATCACATATTGTGATAATACATGAAATAGTATCGAAATATTGGTAAAAACGAATATATATACGTAATATCAAACTACATGAAAAACGTGAAAAAAGTCACTATTTTACCATATGTGAGGATTTTAACTTCGAATCATAGGGTGAGATTTCGTATTATTTAGATCCAAGAAAAGACATATGACAATGTTGTTTCCAATACAAATGATAAAAATCAATGAGTTTTCATTTGAATAAACAAAAATGTACCTGATTTTCCGTTTATATTACCGATGGAAGATGTACAAGAAAACCGATCTATTCCGGCTGAAACGTCGATATATGCAATAAAAACCGAACTTCTCCCCTTTTCAATATTTTACTCAGTATTTAATTGAGAAACAAATAAATAAGTAAAGTATTAGTAAAAGTAAGTATTAAAGGTTATTATCTAATGAATTATGTGTGTGCATCATATTTATCGTATATTTATGAATTAATACCAATAAACTGAAAATTCACAAAAACGTAGAAAAACGGCAAAATATTGTCTAATTCGATGATATTTTGTTTAAATCACATTAAGGAAAAGGGGATGATAAACGTCAAAATATTGCTAAATTCGATGATTTTTCGTACGAAACAAAATGCAAGAAAACCTGCTTAAAATGCAATATTATGCGAAATTCTGAGATTTGAAGGCCAAATCACATATTGTGATAATACATGAAATAGTATCGAAATATTGGTAAAAACGAATATATATACGTAATATCAAACTACATGAAAACGTGAAAAAAGTCACTATTTTACCATATTTGAGGATTTTAACTTCGAATCATAGGGTGAGATTTCGTATTATTTAGATCCAAGAAAAGACATATGACAATGTTGTTTCCAATACAAATGATAAAAATCAATGAGTTTTCATTTGAATAAACAAAAATGTACCTGATTTTCCGTTTATATTACCGATGGAAGATGTACAAGAAAACCGCTCTATTCCGGCTGAAACGTCGATATATGCAATAAAAACCGAACTTCTCCCCTTTTCAATATTTTACTCAGTATTTTAACGATAAACATATAAACGATTGAAAAGGAAGTATTAAAGGTTATTATCAAATGAATTATGTGTGTGCATCATATTTATCGTATATATATGAATTAATACAAATAAACTGAAAATTCACAAAAACGTAGAAAAACGGCAAAATATTGTCTAATTCGATGATATTTTGTTTAAATCACATTAAGGAAAATGGGATGATAAACGTCAAAATATTGCTAAATTAGATGATTTTTCGTACGGAACAAAATGCAAGAAAACCTGCTTAAAATGCAATATTATGCGATATTCGGAGATTTGAATCCCAAATCACATATTGTGATACTATATGAAATAGTATCGAAATATTGGTAAAAACGAATATATATACGTAATATCAAACTACATGAAAAACATGAAAAAAATCACTATTTTACCATATTAGAGGATTTTCACTTCGAGTCATAGAGCGAAATTTCCTATTATTTAGATCCAAGAAAAGAGATATGACAATGTTGTTTCCAATACAAATGATAAAAATCGATGTGTTTTCATTAGAATTAACTAAAACGTTCCTGATTTTCCGTTTATATTACCGATGGAAGATGTACACGTAAAACCGCTCTAATCCGGCTGAAACGTCGATATATGCAATAAAAACCGAACTTCTCCCCTTTTCAATATCTTACTCAGTATTTTAACGAGAAACAAGTAAATGATTGAAAAGGGAGTATTAAAGGTTATTATCTAATGAATTATGAATGTGCATCATATTTATCGTATATATATGAATTAATACCAATAAACTGAAATTTCACAAAAACGTAGAAAAACGGCAAAATATTATCTAATTCGATGATATTTTGTTTAAATCACATTAAGGAAAAGGGGATGATAAACGTCAAAATATTGCTAAATTCGATGATTTTTCGTACGAAACAAAATGCAAGAAAACCTGCTTAAAATGCAATATTATGCGAAATTCTGAGATTTGAAGGCCAAATCACATATTGTGATAATACATGAAATAGTATCGAAATATTGGTAAAAACGAATATATATACGTAATATCAAACTACATGAAAAACGTGAAAAAAGTCACTATTTTACCATATTTGAGGATTTTAACTTCGAATCATAGGGTGAGATTTCGTATTATTTAGATCCAAGAAAAGACATATGACAATGTTGTTTCCAATACAAATGATAAAAATCAATGAGTTTTCATTTGAATAAACAAAAATGTACCTGATTTTCCGTTTATATTACCGATGGAAGATGTACAAGAAAACCGCTCTATTCCGGCTGAAACGTCGATATATGCAATAAAAACCGAACTTCTCCCCTTTTCAATATTTTACTCAGTATTTTAACGATAAACATATAAACGATTGAAAAGGAAGTATTAAAGGTTATTATCAAATGAATTATGTGTGTGCATCATATTTATCGTATATATATGAATTAATACAAATAAACTGAAAATTCACAAAAACGTAGAAAAACGGCAAAATATTGTCTAATTCGATGATATTTTGTTTAAATCACATTAAGGAAAAGGGGATGATAAACGTCAAAATATTGCTAAATTAGATGATTTTTCGTACGAAACAAAATGCAAGAAAACCTGCTTAAAATGCAATATTATGCGATATTCTGAGATTTGAATCCCAAATCACATATTGTGATACTACATGAAATAGTATCGAAATATTGGTAAAAACGAATATATATACGTAATATCAAACTACAGGAAAAACATGAAAAAAATCACTATTTTACCATATTAGAGGATTTTCACTTCGAATCATAGAGCGAAATTTCCTATTATTTAGATCCAAGAAAAGAGATATGACAATGTTGTTTCCAATACAAATGATAAAAATCGATGTGTTTTCATTAGAATTAACTAAAACGTTCCTGATTTTCCGTTTATATTACCGATGGAAGATGTACACGTAAAACCGCTCTAATCCGGCTGAAACGTCGATATATGCAATAAAAACCGAACTTCTCCCCTTTTCAATATCTTACTCAGTATTTAAACGAGAAACTTATAAATGATTGAAAAGGGAGTATTAAAGGTTATAATCTAATGAATTATATTTGTGCATCATATTTATCGTATATATATGAATTAATGCCAATAAACTGAAAATTCACAAAAACGTAGAAAAACGGCAAAATATTGTCTGATTCGATGATATTTTGTTTAAATCACATTAAGGAAAAGGGGATGATAAACGTCAAAATATTGCTAAATTCGATGATTTTGCGTACGAAACAAAATGCAAAAAAACCTGCTTAAAATGCAATATTATGCGAAATTCTGAGATTTGAAGGACAAATCACATATTGTGATACTACATGAAATAGTATCGAAATATTGGTAAAAACGAATATATATACGTAATATCAAACTACATGAAAACATGAAAAAAATCACTATTTTACCATATTTGAGGATTTTAACTTCGAATCATTGAGTGAGATTTCGTATTATTTAGATCCAAGAAAAGACATATGACAATGTTGTTTCCAATACAAATGATAAAAATCAATGTGTTTTCATTTGAAAAAACAAAAATGTTCCTGATTTTCCGTCAATGTGTTTTCATTTGAATAAACAAAAATGTTCCTGATTTTCCGTTTATATTACCGATGGAAGATGTACACGTCAAACCGCTCTAATCCGGCTGAAACGTCGATATATGCAATAAAAACCGAACTTCTCCCCTTTTCAATATTTTACTCAGTATTTAATTGAGAAACAAATAAATAAGTAAAGTATTAGTAAAAGTAAGTATTAAAGGTTATTATCTAATGAATTATGTGTGTGCATCATATTTATCGTATATTTATGAATTAATACCAATAAACTGAAAATTCACAAAAACGTAGAAAAACGGCAAAATATTGCCTAATTCGATGATATTTTGTTTAAATCACATTAAGGAAAAGGGAATGATAAACGTCAAAATATTGTTAAATTCGACGATTTTTCGTACGAAACAAAATGCAAGAAAACCTGCTTAAAATGCAATATTATGCGAAATTCAGAGATTTGAAGGCCAAATCACATATTGTGATAATACATGAAATAGTATCGAAATATTGGTAAAAACGAATATATATACGTAATATCAAACTACATGAAAAACCTAAAAAAAGTCACTATTTTACCATATTTGAGGATTTTCACTTCGAATCATAGAGTGAGATTTCGTATTATTTAGATCCAAGAAAAGACATATGACAATGTTGTTTCCAATACAAATGATAAAAATCAATGTGTTTTCATTTGAATAAACAAAAATGTTCCTGATTTTCCGTTTATATTACCGATGGAAGATGTACAAGAAAACCGCTCTATTCCGGCTGAAACGTCGATATATGCAATAAAAACCGAACTTCTTCCCTTTTCAATATCTTTCTCAGTATTTTAACGATAAACAAATAAATGATTGAAAAGGAAGTATTAAAGGTTATTATCTAATGAATTCTGTGTGTGCATCATATTTATCGTATATTTATGAATTAATACCAATAAACTGAAAATTCACAAAAACGTAGAAAAACGGCAAAATATTGTCTAATTCGATGATATTTTGTTTAAATCACATTAAGGAAAAGGGGATGATAAACGTCAAAATATTGCTAAATTCGATGATTTTTCGTACGAAACAAAATGCAAGAAAACCTGCTTAAAATGCAATATAATGCGAAATTCTGATATATGAAGGACAAATCACATATTGTGATACTACATGAAATAGTATCGAAATATTGGTAAAAACGAATATATATACGTAATATCAAACTACATGAAAAACGTGAAAAAAAATCACTATTTTACCAAATTTGAGGATTTTAAATCCGAATCATAGAGCAAGGTTTCGTATTATTTAGATCCAAGAAAAGACATATGACAATGTTGTTTCCAATACAAATGATATAAATCAATGTGTTTTCATTGGAATTAACTAAAACGTTCCTGATTTTCCGTTTATATTACCGATGGAAGATGTACACGTAAAACCGCTCTAATCCGGCTGAAACGTCGATATATGCAATAAAAACCGAACTTCTCCCCTTTTCAATATCTTACTCAGTATTTAAACGAGAAACTTATAAATGATTGAAAAGGGAAGTATTAAAGGTTATAATCTAATGAATTATGTTTGTGCATCATATTTATCGTATTTATATGAATTAATACCAATAAACTGATAATTCACAAAAACGTAGAAAAACGGCAAAACATTGTATAATTCGATGATATTTTGTTTAAATCACATTAAGGAAAAGGGGATGATAAACGTCAAAATATTGCTAAATTCGATGATTTTTCGTACGAAACAAAATGCAAGAAAACCTGCTTAAAATGCAATATTATGCGAAATTCTGAGATTTGAAGGCCAAATCACATATTGTGATAATACATGAAATAGTATCGAAATATTGGTAAAAACGAATATATATACGTAATATCAAACTACATGAAAAACATGAAAAAAATCACTATTTTACCATATTAGAGGATTTTCACTTCGAATCATAGAGCGAGATTTCCTATTATTTAGATCCATGAAAAGAGATATGACAATGTTGTTTCCAATACAAATGATAAAAATCAATGTGTTTTCATTAGATTAACTAAAATGTTCCTGATTTTCCGTTTATATTACCGATGGAAGATGTACACGTAAAACCGCTCTATTCCGGCTGAAACGTCGATATGTGCAATAAAAACCGAACTTCTCCCCTTTTCAATATCTTACTCAGTATTTTAACGAGAAACAAGTAAATGATTGAAAAGGGAGTATTAAAGGTTATTATCTAATGAATTATGAATGTGCATCATATTTATCGTATATATATGAATTAATACCAATAAACTGAAATTTCACAAAAACGTAGAAAAACGGCAAAATATTGTCTAATTCGATGATATTTTGTTTAAATCACATTAAGGAAAAGGGGATGACAAACGTCAAAATACTGCTAAATTCGGTGATTTTTCGTACGAAACAAAATGCAAGAAAACCTGCTTGAAATGCAATATTATGCGAAATTCTGAAATTTGAAGGCCAAATCACATATTGTGATACTACATGAAATACTATCGAAATATTGGTAAAAACGAATATATATACGTAATATCAAACTACATGAAAAACGTGAAAAAGTCACTATTTTACCAAATTTGAGGATTTTAACTTCGAATCATAGAGCGAGGTTTCGTATTATTTAGATCCAAGAAAAGACATATGACAATGTTGTTTCCAATACAAATGATAAAAATCAATGTGTTTTCATTAGAATTAACTAAAATGTTCCTCATTTTCCGTTTATATTACCGATGGAAGATGTAAAAGAAAACCGCTCTATTCCGGCTGAAACGTCGATATATGCAATAAAAACCGAACTTCTCCCCTTTTCAATATCTTTCTCAGTATTTTAATGATAAACAAATAAATGATTGAAAAGGAAGTATTAAAGGTTATTATCTAATGAATTCTGTGTGTGCATCATATTTATCGTATATTTATGAATTAATACCAATAAACTGAAAATTCACAAAAACGTAGAAAAACGGCAAAATATTGTCTAATTCGATGATATTTTGTTTAAATCACATTAAGGAAAAGGGGATGATAAACGTCAAAATATTGCTAAATTCGATGATTTTTCGTACGAAACAAAATGCAAGAAAACCTGCTTAAAATGCAACATAATGCGAAATTCTGAGATTTGCAGGACAAATCACATATTGTGATACTACATGAAATAGTATCGAAATATTGGTAAAAACGAATATATATACGTAATATCAAACTACATGAAAAACGTGAAAAAAAATCACTATTTTACCAAATTTGAGGATTTTAAATCCGAATCATAGAGCAAGGTTTCGTATTATTTAGATCCAAGAAAAGACATATGACAATGTTGTTTCCAATACAAATGATAAAAATCAATGTGTTTTCATTAGAATTAACTAAAACGTTCCTGATTTTCCGTTTATATTACCGATGGAAGATGTACACGTAAAACCGCTCTAATCCGGCTGAAACGTCGATATATGCAATAAAAACCGAACTTCTCCCCTTTTCAATATCTTACTCAGTATTTTAACGAGAAACTTATAAATGATTGAAAAGGGAGTATTAAAGGTTATAATCTAATGAATTATGTTTGTGCATCATATTTATCGTATATATATGAATTAATACCAATAAACTGATAATTCACAAAAACGTAGAACAACGGCAAAATATTGTCTAATTCGATGATATTTTGTTTAAATCACATTAAGGAAAAGGGGATGATAAACGTCAAAATATTGCTAAATTCGATGATTTTTCGTACGAAACAAAATGCAAGAAAACCTGCTTAAAATGCAATATTATGCGAAATTCTGAGATTTGAAGGCCAAATCACATATTGTGATACTACATGAAATAGTATCGAAATATAAGAAATAACGAATATATATACGTAATATCAAACTACATGAAAAACGTGAAAAAAGTCACCATTTTACCAAATTTGAAGATTTCAACTTTGAATCATAGAGCAAGGTTTCGTATTATTTAGATCCAAGAAAAGACATATGACAATGTTGTTTCCAATGCAAATGATAAAAATCAATGTGTTTTCATTTGAATAAACAAAAATGTTCCTGATTTTCCGTTTATATTACCGATGGAAGATGTACAAGAAAACCGCTCTATTCCGGCTGAAACGTCGATATATGCAATAAAAACCGAACTTCTTCCCTTTTCAATATCTTTCTCAGTATTTTAATGATAAACAAATAAATGATTGAAAAGGAAGTATTAAAGGTTATTATCTAATGAATTCTGTGTGTGCATCATATTTATCGTATATTTATGAATTAATACCAATAAACTGAAAATTCACAAAAACGTAGAAAAACGGCAAAATATTGTCTAATTCGATGATATTTTGTTTAAATCACATTAAGGAAAAGGGGATGATAAACGTCAAAATACTGCTAAATTCGATGATTTTTCGTACGAAACAAAATGCAAGAAAACCTGCTTAAAATGCAATATAATGCGAAATTCTGAGATTTGAAGGACAAATCACATATTGTGATACTACATGAAATAGTATCGAAATATTGGTAAAAACGAATATATATACGTAATATCAAACTACATGAAAAACATGAAAAAAATCACTATTTTACCATATTAGAGGATTTTCACTTCGAATCATAGAGCGAGATTTCCTATTATTTAGATCCATGAAAAGAGATATGACAATGTTGTTTCCAATACAAATGATAAAAATCAATGTATTTTCATTAGATTAACTAAAATGTTCCTGATTTTCCGTTTATATTACCGATGGAAGATGTACACGTAAAACCGCTCTATTCCGGCTGAAACGTCGATATACGCAATAAAAACCGAACTTCTCCCCTTTTCAATATCTTACTCAGTATTTTAACGAGAAACAAGTAAATGATTGAAAAGGGAGTATTAAAGGTTATTATCTAATGAATTATGAATGTGCATAATATTTATCGTATATATATGAATTAATACCAATAAACTGAAAATTCACAAAAACGTAGAAAAACGGCAAAATATTGTCTAATTCGATGATATTTTGTTTAAATCACATTAAGGAAAAGGGGATGACAAACGTCAAAATACTGCTAAATTCGGTGATTTTTCGTACGAAACAAAATGCAAGAAAACCTGCTTGAAATGCAATATTATGCGAAATTCTGAAATTTGAAGGCCAAATCACATATTGTGATACTACATGAAATACTATCGAAATATTGGTAAAAACGAATATATATACGTAATATCAAACTACATGAAAAACGTGAAAAAGTCACTATTTTACCAAATTTGAGGATTTTAACTTCGAATCATAGAGCGAGGTTTCGTATTATTTAGATCCAAGAAAAGACATATGCTAATGTTGTTTCCAATGCAAATGATAAGAATCAATGTGTTTTCATTAGAATTAACTAAAATGTTCCTCATTTTCCGTTTATGTTACCGATGGAAGATGTAAAAGAAAACCGCTCTATTCCGGCTGAAACGTCGATATATGCAATAAAAACCGAACTTCTCCCCTTTTCAATATCTTACTCAGTATTTTAACGAGAAACAAATAAATGATTGAAAAGGAAGTATTAAAGGTTATTATCTAATGAATTATGTGTGTGCATCATATTTATCGTATATTTATGAATTAATACCAATAAACTGAAAATTCACAAAAACGTAGAAAAACCGCAAAATATTGTCTAATTCGATGATATTTTGTTTAAATCACATTAAGGAAAAGGGGATGATAAACGTTAAAATATTGCTAAATTCGATGATTTTTCGTACGAAACAAAATGCAAGAAAACCTGCTTAAAATGCAATATTATGCGAAATTCTGAGATTTGAAGGCCAAATCACATATTGTGATAATACATGAAATAGTATCGAAATATTGGTAAAAACGAATATATATACGTAATATCAAACTACATGAAAAACGTGAAAAAAGTCACTATTTTACCATATTTGAGGATTTTAACTTCGAATCATAGGGTGAGATTTCGTATTATTTAGATCCAAGAAAAGACATATGACAATGTTGTTTCCAATACAAATGATAAAAATCAATGAGTTTTCATTTGAATAAACAAAAATGTACCTGATTTTCCGTTTATATTACCGATGGAAGATGTACAAGAAAACCGCTCTATTCCGGCTGAAACGTCGATATATGCAATAAAAACCGAACTTCTCCCCTTTTCAATATTTTACTCAGTATTTTAACGATAAACAAATAAATGATTGAAAAGGAAGTATTAAAGATTATTATCTAAAGAATTCTGTGTGTGCATCATATTTATCGTATATTTATGAATTAATACCAATAAACTGAAAATTCACATAAACGTAGAAAAACGGCAAAATATTGTCTAATTCGATGATATTTTGTTTAAATCACATTTAGGAAAAGGGGATGATAAACTTCAAAATATTGCTAAATTCGATGATTTTTCGTACGAAACAAAATGCAAGAAAACCTGCTTGAAATGCAATATTATGCGAAATTCTGAAATTTGAAGGCCAAATCACATATTGTGATACTACATGAAATACTATCGAAATATTGGTAAAAACGAATATATATACGTAATATCAAACTACATGAAAAACGTGAAAAAGTCACTATTTTACCAAATTTGAGGATTTTAACTTCGAATCATAGAGCGAGGTTTCGTATTATTTAGATCCAAGAAAAGACATATGCTAATGTTGTTTCCAATGCAAATGATAAGAATCAATGTGTTTTCATTAGAATTAACTAAAATGTTCCTCATTTTCCGTTTATATTACCGATGGAAGATGTAAAAGAAAACCGCTCTATTCCGGCTGAAACGTCGATATATGCAATAAAAACCGAACTTCTCCCCTTTTCAATATCTTACTCAGTATTTTAACGAGAAACTTATAAATGATTGAAAAGGGAGTATTAAAGGTTATAATCTAATGAATTATGTTTGTGCATCATATTTATCGTATATATATGAATTAATACCAATAAACTGATAATTCACAAAAACGTAGAAAAACGGCAAAATATTGTCTAATTCGATCATATTTTGTTTAAATCACATTAAGGAAAAGGGGATGATAAACGTCAAAATATTGCTAAATTCGATGATTTTTCGTACGAAACAAAATGCAAGAAAACCTGCTTAAAATGCAATATTATGCGAAATTCTGAGATTTGAAGGCCAAATCACATATTGTAATACTACATGAAATAGTATCGAAATATTAGAAAAAACGAATATATATACGTAATATCAAACTACATGAAAAACGTGAAAAAAGTCACCATTTTACCAAATTTGAAGATTTTAACTTTGAATCATAGAGCAAGGTTTCGTATTATTTAGATCCAAGAAAAGACATATGACAATGTTGTTTCCAATACAAATGATAAAAATCAATGTGTTTTCATTTGAATAAACAAAAATGTTCCTGATTTTCCGTTTATATTACCGATGGAAGATGTACAAGAAAACCGCTCTATTCCGGCTGAAACGTCGATATATGCAATAAAAACCGAACTTCTTCCCTTTTCAATATCTTTCTCAGTATTTTAATGATAAACAAATAAATGATTGAAAAGGAAGTATTAAAGGTTATTATCTAATGAATTCTGTGTGTGCATCATATTTATCGTATATTTATGAATTAATACCAATAAACTGAAAATTCACAAAAACGTAGAAAAACGGCAAAATATTGTCTAATTCGATGATATTTTGTTTAAATCACATTAAGGAAAAGGGGATGATAAACGTCAAAATATTGCTAAATTCGATGATTTTTCGTACGAAACAAAATGCAAGAAAACCTGCTTAAAATGCAACATAATGCGAAATTCTGAGAATTGCAGGACAAATCACATATTGTGATACTACATGAAATAGTATCGAAATATTGGTAAAAACGAATATATATACGTAATATCAAACTACATGAAAAACGTGAAAAAAAATCACTATTTTACCAAATTTGAGGATTTTAAATCCGAATCATAGAGCAAGGTTTCGTATTATTTAGATCCAAGAAAAGACATATGACAATGTTGTTTCCAATACAAATGATAAAAATCAATGTGTTTTCATTAGAATTAACTAAAACGTTCCTGATTTTCCGTTTATATTACCGATGGAAGATGTACACGTAAAACCGCTCTAATCCGGCTGAAACGTCGATATATGCAATAAAAACCGAACTTCTCCCCTTTTCAATATCTTACTCAGTATTTAAACGAGAAACTTATAAATGATTGAAAAGGGAGTATTAAAGGTTATAATCTAATGAATTATGTTTGTGCATCATATTTATCGTATATATATGAATTAATACCAATAAACTGATAATTCACAAAAACGTAGAAAAACGGCAAAATATTGTATAATTCGATGATATTTTGTTTAAATCACATTAAGGAAAAGGGGATGATAAACGTCAAAATATTGCTAAATTCGATGATTTTTCGTACGAAACAAAATGCAAGAAAACCTGCTTAAAATGCAATATTATGCGAAATTCTGAGATTTGAAGGCCAAATCACATATTGTGATAATACATGAAATAGTATCGAAATATTGGTAAAAACGAATATATATACGTAATATCAAACTACATGAAAAACATGAAAAAAATCACTATTTTACCATATTAGAGGATTTTCACTTCGAATCATAGAGCGAGATTTCCTATTATTTAGATCCATGAAAAGAGATATGACAATGTTGTTTCCAATACAAATGATAAAAATCAATGTGTTTTCATTAGATTAACTAAAATGTTCCTGATTTTCCGTTTATATTACCGATGGAAGATGTACACGTAAAACCGCTCTATTCCGGCTGAAACGTCGATATATGCAATAAAAACCGAACTTCTCCCCTTTTCAATATCTTACTCAGTATTTTAACGAGAAACAAGTAAATGATTGAAAAGGGAGTATTAAAGGTTATTATCTAATGAATTATGAATGTGCATCATATTTATCGTATATATATGAATTATTACCAATAAACTAAAAATTCACAAAAACGTAGTAAAACGGCATAATATTGTTTAATTCGATGATATTTTGTTTAAATCACATTAAGGAAAAGGGGATGACAAACGTCAAAATACTGCTAAATTCGGTGATTTTTCGTACGAAACAAAATGCAAGAAAACCTGCTTGAAATGCAATATTATGCGAAATTCTGAAATTTGAAGGCCAAATCACATATTGTGATACTACATGAAATACTATCGAAATATTGGTAAAAACGAATATATATACGTAATATCAAACTACATGAAAAACGTGAAAAAGTCACTATTTTACCAAATTTGAGGATTTTAACTTCGAATCATAGAGCGAGGTTTCGTATTATTTAGATCCAAGAAAAGACATATGCTAATGTTGTTTCCAATGCAAATGATAAGAATCAATGTGTTTTCATTAGAATTAACTAAAATGTTCCTCATTTTCCGTTTATATTACCGATGGAAGATGTAAAAGAAAACAGCTCTATTCCGGCTGAAACGTCGATATATGCAATAAAAACCGAACTTCTCCCCTTTTCAATATCTTACTCAGTATTTTAACGAGAAACTTATAAATGATTGAAAAGGGAGTATTAAAGGTTATAATCTAATGAATTATGTTTGTGCATCATATTTATCGTATATATATGAATTAATACCAATAAACTGATAATTCACAAAAACGTAGAACAACGGCAAAATATTGTCTAATTCGATGATATTTTGTTTAAATCACATTAAGGAAAAGGGGATGATAAACGTCAAAATATTGCTAAATTCGATGATTTTTCGTACGAAACAAAATGCAAGAAAACCTGCTTAAAATGCAATATTATGCGAAATTCTGAGATTTGAAGGCCAAATCACATATTGTGATACTACATGAAATAGTATCGAAATATAAGAAATAACGAATATATATACGTAATATCAAACTACATGAAAAACGTGAAAAAAGTCACCATTTTACCAAATTTGAAGATTTCAACTTTGAATCATAGAGCAAGGTTTCGTATTATTTAGATCCAAGAAAAGACATATGACAATGTTGTTTCCAATGCAAATGATAAAAATCAATGTGTTTTCATTTGAATAAACAAAAATGTTCCTGATTTTCCGTTTATATTACCGATGGAAGATGTACAAGAAAACCGCTCTATTCCGGCTGAAACGTCGATATATGCAATAAAAACCGAACTTCTTCCCTTTTCAATATCTTTCTCAGTATTTTAATGATAAACAAATAAATGATTGAAAAGGAAGTATTAAAGGTTATTATCTAATGAATTCTGTGTGTGCATCATATTTATCGTATATTTATGAATTAATACCAATAAACTGAAAATTCACAAAAACGTAGAAAAACGGCAAAATATTGTCTAATTCGATGATATTTTGTTTAAATCACATTAAGGAAAAGGGGATGATAAACGTCAAAATACTGCTAAATTCGATGATTTTTCGTACGAAACAAAATGCAAGAAAACCTGCTTAAAATGCAATATAATGCGAAATTCTGAGATTTGAAGGACAAATCACATATTGTGATACTACATGAAATAGTATCGAAATATTGGTAAAAACGAATATATATACGTAATATCAAACTACATGAAAAACATGAAAAAAATCACTATTTTACCATATTAGAGGATTTTCACTTCGAATCATAGAGCGAGATTTCCTATTATTTAGATCCATGAAAAGAGATATGACAATGTTGTTTCCAATACAAATGATAAAAATCAATGTGTTTTCATTAGATTAACTAAAATGTTCCTGATTTTCCGTTTATATTACCGATGGAAGATGTACACGTAAAACCGCTCTATTCCGGCTGAAACGTCGATATACGCAATAAAAACCGAACTTCTCCCCTTTTCAATATCTTACTCAGTATTTTAACGAGAAACAAGTAAATGATTGAAAAGGGAGTATTAAAGGTTATTATCTAATGAATTATGAATGTGCATAATATTTATCGTATATATATGAATTAATACCAATAAACTGAAAATTCACAAAAACGTAGAAAAACGGCAAAATATTGTCTAATTCGATGATATTTTGTTTAAATCACATTAAGGAAAAGGGGATGACAAACGTCAAAATACTGCTAAATTCGGTGATTTTTCGTACGAAACAAAATGCAAGAAAACCTGCTTGAAATGCAATATTATGCGAAATTCTGAAATTTGAAGGCCAAATCACATATTGTGATACTACATGAAATACTATCGAAATATTGGTAAAAACGAATATATATACGTAATATCAAACTACATGAAAAACGTGAAAAAGTCACTATTTTACCAAATTTGAGGATTTTAACTTCGAATCATAGAGCGAGGTTTCGTATTATTTAGATCCAAGAAAAGACATATGCTAATGTTGTTTCCAATGCAAATGATAAGAATCAATGTGTTTTCATTAGAATTAACTAAAATGTTCCTCATTTTCCGTTTATGTTACCGATGGAAGATGTAAAAGAAAACCGCTCTATTCCGGCTGAAACGTCGATATATGCAATAAAAACCGAACTTCTCCCCTTTTCAATATCTTACTCAGTATTTTAACGAGAAACAAATAAATGATTGAAAAGGAAGTATTAAAGGTTATTATCTAATGAATTATGTGTGTGCATCATATTTATCGTATATTTATGAATTAATACCAATAAACTGAAAATTCACAAAAACGTAGAAAAACCGCAAAATATTGTCTAATTCGATGATATTTTGTTTAAATCACATTAAGGAAAAGGGGATGATAAACGTTAAAATATTGCTAAATTCGATGATTTTTCGTACGAAACAAAATGCAAGAAAACCTGCTTAAAATGCAATATTATGCGAAATTCTGAGATTTGAAGGCCAAATCACATATTGTGATAATACATGAAATAGTATCGAAATATTGGTAAAAACGAATATATATACGTAATATCAAACTACATGAAAAACGTGAAAAAAGTCACTATTTTACCATATTTGAGGATTTTAACTTCGAATCATAGGGTGAGATTTCGTATTATTTAGATCCAAGAAAAGACATATGACAATGTTGTTTCCAATACAAATGATAAAAATCAATGAGTTTTCATTTGAATAAACAAAAATGTACCTGATTTTCCGTTTATATTACCGATGGAAGATGTACAAGAAAACCGCTCTATTCCGGCTGAAACGTCGATATATGCAATAAAAACCGAACTTCTCCCCTTTTCAATATTTTACTCAGTATTTTAACGATAAACAAATAAATGATTGAAAAGGAAGTATTAAAGATTATTATCTAAAGAATTCTGTGTGTGCATCATATTTATCGTATATTTATGAATTAATACCAATAAACTGAAAATTCACATAAACGTAGAAAAACGGCAAAATATTGTCTAATTCGATGATATTTTGTTTAAATCACATTAAGGAAAAGGGGATGATAAACTTCAAAATATTGCTAAATTCGATGATTTTTCGTACGAAACAAAATGCAAGAAAACCTGCTTAAAATGCAATATTATGCGAAATTCTGAGATTTGAAGGCCAAATCACATATTGTGATACTACATGAAATAGTATCGAAATATTAGTAAAAACGAATATATATACGTAATATCAAACTACATGAAAAACGTGAAAAAAGTCACCATTTTACCAAATTTGAAGATTTTAACGTTGAATCATAGAGCAAGGTTTCGTATTATTTAGATCCAAGAAAAGACATATGATAATGTTGTTTCCAATACAAATGATAAAAATCAATGTGTTTTCATTAGAATTTATTGCACAAATCACATATTGTGATAAAATGTTCCTGATTTTCTGTTTATATTACCGATGGAAGATGTACACGTCAAACCGCTCTAATCCGGCTGAAACGTCGATATATGCAATAAAAACCGAACTTCTCCCCTTTTCAATATTTTACTCAGTATTTAAACGAGAAACAAATAAATAAGTAAAGTATTAGTAAAAGTAAGTATTAAAGGTTATTATCTAATGAATTATGTGTGTGCATCATATTTATCGTATATTTATGAATTAATACCAATAAACTGAAAATTCACAAAAACGTAGAAAAACGGCAAAATATTGCCTAATTCGATAATATTTTGTTTAAATCACATTAAGGAAAAGGGAATGATAAACGTCAAAATATTGTTAAATTCGACGATTTTTCGTACGAAACAAAATGCAAGAAAACCTGCTTAAAATGCAATATTATGCGAAATTCAGAGATTTGAAGGCCAAATCACATATTGTGATAATACATGAAATAGTATCGAAATATTGGTAAAAACAAATATATATACGTAATATCAAACTACATGAAAAACCTGAAAAAAGTCACTATTTTACCATATTTGAGGATTTTCACTTCGAATCATAGAGTGAGATTTCGTATTATTTAGATCCAAGAAAAGACATATGACAATGTTGTTTCCAATACAAATGATAAAAATCAATGTGTTTTCATTTGAATAAACAAAAATGTTCCTGATTTTCCGTTTATATTACCGATGGAAGATGTACAAGAAAACCGCTCTATTCCGGCTGAAACGTCGATATATGCAATAAAAACCGAACTTCTTCCCTTTTCAATATCTTTCTCAGTATTTTAACGATAAACAAATAAATGATTAAAAGGAAGTATTAAAGGTTATTATCTAATGAATTCTGTGTGTGCATCATATTTTCGTATATTTATGAATTAATACCAATAAACTGAAAATTCACAAAAACGTAGAAAAACGGCAAAATATTGTCTAATTCGATGATATTTTGTTTAAATCACATTAAGGAAAAGGGGATGATAAACGTCAAAATATTGCTAAATTCGATGATTTTTCGTACGAAACAAAATGCAAGAAAACCTGCTTAAAATGCAATATAATGCGAAATTCTGAGATTTGAAGGACAAATCACATATTGTGATACTACATGAAATAGTATCGAAATATTGGTAAAAACGAATATATATACGTAATATCAAACTACATGAAAAACGTGAAAAAAAATCACTATTTTACCAAATTTGAGGATTTTAAATCCGAATCATAGAGCAAGGTTTCGTATTATTTAGATCCAAGAAAAGACATATGACAATGTTGTTTCCAATACAAATGATAAAAATCAATGTGTTTTCATTAGAATTAACTAAAACGTTCCTGATTTTCCGTTTATATTACCGATGGAAGATGTACACGTAAAACCGCTCTAATCCGGCTGAAACGTCGATATATGCAATAAAAACCGAACTTCTCCCCTTTTCAATATCTTACTCAGTATTTAAACGAGAAACTTATAAATGATTGAAAAGGGAGTATTAAAGGTTATAATCTAATGAATTATGTTTGTGCATCATATTTATCGTATATATATGAATTAATACCAATAAACTGATAATTCACAAAATCGTAGAAAAACGGCAAAATATTGTATAATTCGATGATATTTTGTTTAAATCACATTAAGGAAAAGGGGATGATAAACGTCAAAATATTGCTAAATTCGATGATTTTTCGTACGAAACAAAATGCAAGAAAACCTGCTTAAAATGCAATATTATGCGAAATTCTGAGATTTGAAGGCCAAATCACATATTGTGATAATACATGAAATAGTATCGAAATATTGGTAAAAACGAATATATATACGTAATATCAAACTACATGAAAAACATGAAAAAAAATCACTATTTTACCATATTAGAGGATTTTCACTTCGAATCATAGAGCGAGATTTCCTATTATTTAGATCCATGAAAAGAGATATGACAATGTTGTTTCCAATACAAATGATAAAAATCAATGTGTTTTCATTAGATTAACTAAAATGTTTCTGATTTTCCGTTTATATTACCGATGGAAGATGTACACGTAAAACCGCTCTATTCCGGCTGAAACGTCGATATATGCAATAAAAACCGAACTTCTCCCCTTTTCAATATCTTACTCAGTATTTTAACGAGAAACAAGTAAATGATTGAAAGGGAGTATTAAAGGTTATTATCTAATGAATTATGAATGTGCATCATATTTATCGTATATATATGAATTATTACCAATAAACTAAAAATTCACAAAAACGTAGTAAAACGGCATAATATTGTTTAATTCGATGATATTTTGTTTAAATCACATTAAGGAAAAGGGGATGACAAACGTCAAAATACTGCTAAATTCGGATGATTTTTCGTACGAAACAAAATGCAAGAAAACCTGCTTGAAATGCAATATTATGCGAAATTCTGAAATTTGAAGGCCAAATCACATATTGTGATACTACATGAAATACTATCGAAATATTGGTAAAAACGAATATATATACGTAATATCAAACTACATGAAAAACGTGAAAAAGTCACTATTTTACCAAATTTGAGGATTTTAACTTCGAATCATAGAGCGAGGTTTCGTATTATTTAGATCCAAGAAAAGACATATGCTAATGTTGTTTCCAATGCAAATGATAAGAATCAATGTGTTTTCATTAGAATTAACTAAAATGTTCCTCATTTTCCGTTTATATTACCGATGGAAGATGTAAAAGAAAACAGCTCTATTCCGGCTGAAACGTCGATATATGCAATAAAAACCGAACTTCTCCCCTTTTCAATATCTTACTCAGTATTTTAACGAGAAACTTATAAATGATTGAAAAGGGAGTATTAAAGGTTATAATCTAATGAATTATGTTTGTGCATCATATTTATCGTATATATATGAATTAATACCAATAAACTGATAATTCACAAAAACGTAGAACAACGGCAAAATATTGTCTAATTCGATGATATTTTGTTTAAATCACATTAAGGAAAAGGGGATGATAAACGTCAAAATATTGCTAAATTCGATGATTTTTCGTACGAAACAAAATGCAAGAAAACCTGCTTAAAATGCAATATTATGCGAAATTCTGAGATTTGAAGGCCAAATCACATATTGTGATACTACATGAAATAGTATCGAAATATAAGAAATAACGAATATATATACGTAATATCAAACTACATGAAAAACGTGAAAAAAGTCACCATTTTACCAAATTTGAAGATTTCAACTTTGAATCATAGAGCAAGGTTTCGTATTATTTAGATCCAAGAAAAGACATATGACAATGTTGTTTCCAATGCAAATGATAAAAATCAATGTGTTTTCATTTGAATAAACAAAAATGTTCCTGATTTTCCGTTTATATTACCGATGGAAGATGTACAAGAAAACCGCTCTATTCCGGCTGAAACGTCGATATATGCAATAAAAACCGAACTTCTTCCCTTTTCAATATCTTTCTCAGTATTTTAATGATAAACAAATAAATGATTGAAAAGGAAGTATTAAAGGTTATTATCTAATGAATTCTGTGTGTGCATCATATTTATCGTATATTTATGAATTAATACCAATAAACTGAAAATTCACAAAAACGTAGAAAAACGGCAAAATATTGTCTAATTCGATGATATTTTGTTTAAATCACATTAAGGAAAAGGGGATGATAAACGTCAAAATACTGCTAAATTCGATGATTTTTCGTACGAAACAAAATGCAAGAAAACCTGCTTAAAATGCAATATAATGCGAAATTCTGAGATTTGAAGGACAAATCACATATTGTGATACTACATGAAATAGTATCGAAATATTGGTAAAAACGAATATATATACGTAATATCAAACTACATGAAAAACATGAAAAAAATCACTATTTTACCATATTAGAGGATTTTCACTTCGAATCATAGAGCGAGATTTCCTATTATTTAGATCCATGCAAAGAGATATGACAATGTTGTTTCCAATACAAATGATAAAAATCAATGTGTTTTCATTAGATTAACTAAAATGTTCCTGATTTTCCGTTTATATTACCGATGGAAGATGTACACGTAAAACCGCTCTATTCCGGCTGAAACGTCGATATACGCAATAAAAACCGAACTTCTCCCCTTTTCAATATCTTACTCAGTATTTTAACGAGAAACAAGTAAATGATTGAAAAGGGAGTATTAAAGGTTATTATCTAATGAATTATGAATGTGCATAATATTTATCGTATATATATGAATTAATACCAATAAACTGAAAATTCACAAAAACGTAGAAAAACGGCAAAATATTGTCTAATTCGATGATATTTTGTTTAAATCACATTAAGGAAAAGGGGATGACAAACGTCAAAATACTGCTAAATTCGGTGATTTTTCGTACGAAACAAAATGCAAGAAAACCTGCTTGAAATGCAATATTATGCGAAATTCTGAAATTTGAAGGCCAAATCACATATTGTGATACTACATGAAATACTATCGAAATATTGGTAAAAACGAATATATATACGTAATATCAAACTACATGAAAAACGTGAAAAAGTCACTATTTTACCAAATTTGAGGATTTTAACTTCGAATCATAGAGCGAGGTTTCGTATTATTTAGATCCAAGAAAAGACATATGCTAATGTTGTTTCCAATGCAAATGATAAGAATCAATGTGTTTTCATTAGAATTAACTAAAATGTTCCTCATTTTCCGTTTATGTTACCGATGGAAGATGTAAAAGAAAACCGCTCTATTCCGGCTGAAACGTCGATATATGCAATAAAAACCGAACTTCTCCCCTTTTCAATATCTTACTCAGTATTTTAACGAGAAACAAATAAATGATTGAAAAGGAAGTATTAAAGGTTATTATCTAATGAATTATGTGTGTGCATCATATTTATCGTATATTTATGAATTAATACCAATAAACTGAAAATTCACAAAAACGTAGAAAAACCGCAAAATATTGTCTAATTCGATGATATTTTGTTTAAATCACATTAAGGAAAAGGGGATGATAAACGTTAAAATATTGCTAAATTCGATGATTTTTCGTACGAAACAAAATGCAAGAAAACCTGCTTAAAATGCAATATTATGCGAAATTCTGAGATTCATCTTTTCAATCATTTATTTGTTTCTCGTTAAAATACTGAGTAAGATATTGAAAAGGGGAGAAGTTCGGTTTTTATTGCATATATCGACGTTTCAGCCGAATTAGAGTGGTTTTACGAGTACATCTTCCATCGGTAATATAAGCGGAAAATCAGGAACATTTTAGTTAATTCTAATGAAAACACATTGATTTTTATCATTTGTATTGGAAACAACATTGTCATGTCTTTTCTTGGATCTAAATAATACGAAATGTCACTCTATGATTCGAAGTTAAAATCCTCAAATTTGGTAAAATAGTGATTTTTTCACGTTTTTTGTGTAGTTTGATATTACGTATACATTCGTTTTTACCAATATTTCGATACTATTTCATGTATTATCACAATATGTGATTTGGCCTTCAAATCTCAGAATTTCGCATAATATTGCATTTTAAGCAGGTTTTCTTGCGTTTTGTTTCGTACGAAAAATCATCGAATTTAGCAATATTTTGACGTTTATCATCCCCTTTTCCTTAATCTGATTTAAACAAAATATCATCGAATTAGACAATATTTTGCCGTTTTTCTACGTTTTTGTGAATTTTCAGTTTATTGGTATTAATTCATATATATACGATAAATATGATGCACACACATAATTCATTAGATAATAACCTTTAATACTTACTTTTACTAATACTTTACTTATTTATTTGTTTCTCGTTTAAATACTGAGTAAGATATTGAAAAGGGGAGAAGTTCGGTTTTTATTGCATATATCGACGTTTCAGCCGGATTAGGGCGGTTTTACGTGTACATCTTCCATCGGTAATATAAACGGAAAATCAGGAACATTTTAGTTAATTCTAATGAAAATACATTGATTTTAATCATTTGTATTGGAAACAACATTGTCATATGTCTTTTCTTGGATCTAAATAATAAGAAACCTTGCTCTATGATTCAAAGTTAAAATCTTCAAATTTGGTAAAATGGTGACTTTTTTCACGTTTTTCATGTAGTTCGATATTACGTATATATATTCGTTTTTACTAATATTTTGATACTATTTCATGTAGTATCACAATATGTGATTTGGCCTTCAAATCTCAGAATTTCGCATAATATTGCATTTTAAGCAGGTTTTCTTGCATTTTGTTTCGTACGAAAAATCATCGAATTTAGCAATATTTTGACGTTTATCATCCCCTTTTCCTTAATGTGATTTAAACAAAATATCATCGAATTAGACAATATTTTGCCGTTTTTCTACGTTTTTGTGAATTTTCAGTTTATTTGTATTAATTCATATATATACGATAAATATGATGCACACACATAATTCATTAGATAATAACCTTTAATACTTACTTTTCAATCATTTGTTTGTTTCTCGTTAAAATACTGAGTAAGATATTGGAAAGGGAAGAAGTTCGGTTTTTGGTTGCATATATCGACATTTCAGCCGGATTAGAGCGGTTTTACGTGTACATTTTCCATCGGTAATATAAACGGAAAATCAGGAACATTTTAGTTAATTTAAATGAAAACACATTGATTTTTATCATTTGTATTGGAAACAACATTGTCATATGTCTTTTCTTGGATCTAAATAATAGGAAATCTCACTCTATGATTCGAAGTGAAAATCCTCAAATATGGTAAAATAGTGACTTTTTTCACGTTTTTCATGTAGTTTGATATTACGTACATATATTCGTTTTTACCAATATTTCGATACTATTTCATGTATTATCACAATATGTGATTTGGCCTTCAAATCTCAGAATTTCGCATAATATTGCATTTTAAGCAGGTTTTCTTGCATTTTGCTTCGTACGAAAAATCATCGAATTTAGCAATATTTTGACGTTTATCATCTCCTTTTCCTTAATGTGATTTAAACAAAATATCATCGAATTAGACAATATTTTGCGGTTTTTCTACGTTTTTGTGAATTTTCAGTTTATTGGTATTAATTCATAAATATACGATAAATATGATGCACACACATAATTCATTAGATAATAACCTTTAATACTGCCTTTTCAATCATTTAACTGTTTCTCGTTAAAATACTGAGTAAGATATTGAAAAGGGGAGAAGTTCGGTTTTTATTGCATATATCGACGTTTCAGCCGGATTACAGTGGTTTTACGAGTACATCTTCCATCGGTAATATAAGCGGAAAATCAGGAACATTTTAGTTAATTCTAATGAAAACACATTGATTTTTATCATTTGTATTGGAAACAACATTGTCATGTCTTTTCTTGGATCTAAATAATACGAAATGTCACTCTATGATTCGAAGTTAAAATCCTCAAATTTGGTAAAATAGTGACTTTTTTCACGTTTTTCATGTAGTTTGATATTACGTATATATATTCGTTTTTACCAATATTTCGATACTATTTCATGTATTATCACAATATGTGATTTGGCCTTCAAATCTCAGAATTTCGCATAATATTGCATTTTAAGCAGGTTTTCTTGCATTTTGTTTCGTACGAAAAATCATCGAATTTAGCAATATTTTGACGTTTATCATCCCCTTTTCCTTAATGTGATTTAAACAAAATATCATCGAATTAGACAATATTTTGAAGTTTTCAACGTTTTTGTGAATTTTCAGTTTATTGGTATTAATTCATAAATATACGATAAATATGATGCACACACAGAATTCATTAGATAATAACCTTTAATACTTCCTTTTCAATCATTTATTTGTTTATCGTTTAAATACTGAGAAAGATATTGAAAAGGGGAGAAGTTCGGTTTTTATTGCATATATCGACATTTCAGCCGGAATAGAGCGGTTTTCTTGTACATCTTCCATCGGTAATGTAAACGAAAAATCAGGAACATTTTTGTTTATTCAAATGAAAACACATTGATTTTTATCATTTGTATTGGAAACAACATTGTCATATGTCTTTTCTTGGATCTAAATAATACGAAACCTTGCTCTATGATTCGAAGTTAAAACCCTCAAATTTGGTAAAATAGTGATTTTTTTTCACGTTTTTCATGTAGTTTGATATTACGTATATATATTCGTTTCAACCAATATTTCGATACTATTTCATGTATTATCACAATATGTGATTTGGCCTTCAAATCTCAGACTTTCGCATAATATTGCATTTTAAGCAGGTTTTCTTGCATTTTGCTTCGTACGAAAAATCATCGAATTTAGCAATATTTTGACGTTTATCATCTCCTTTTCCTTAATGTGATTTTAACAAAATATCATCGAATTAGACAATATTTTGCGGTTTTTCTACGTTTTTGTGAATTTTCAGTTTATTGGTATTAATTCATATATATACGATAAATATGATGCACACACATAATTCATTAGATAATAACCTTTAATACTTCCTTTTCAATCATTTATTTGTTTCTCGTTAAAATACTGAGTAAGATATTGAAAAGGGGAGAAGTTCGGTTTTTATTGCATATATCGACGTTTCAGCCGAATTAGAGTGGTTTTACGAGTACATCTTCCATCGGTAATATAAGCGGAAAATCAGGAACATTTTAGTTAATTCTAATGAAAACACATTGATTTTTATCATTTGTATTGGAAACAACATTGTCATGTCTTTTCTTGGATCTAAATAATACGAAATGTCACTCTATGATTCGAAGTTAAAATCCTCAAATTTGGTAAAATAGTGATTTTTTTCACGTTTTTTGTGTAGTTTGATATTACGTATACATTCGTTTTTACCAATATTTCGATACTATTTCATGTATTATCACAATATGTGATTTGGCCTTCAAATCTCAGAATTTCGCATAATATTGCATTTTAAGCAGGTTTTCTTGCGTTTTGTTTCGTACGAAAAATCATCGAATTTAGCAATATTTTGACGTTTATCATCCCCTTTTCCTTAATCTGATTTAAACAAAATATCATCGAATTAGACAATATTTTGCCGTTTTTCTACGTTTTGTGAATTTTCAGTTTATTGGTATTAATTCATATATATACGATAAATATGATGCACACACATAATTCATTAGATAATAACCTTTAATACTTACTTTTACTAATACTTTACTTATTTATTTGTTTCTCGTTTAAATACTGAGTAAGATATTGAAAAGGGGAGAAGTTCGGTTTTATTGCATATATCGACGTTTCAGCCGGATTAGGGCGGTTTTACGTGTACATCTTCCATCGGTAATATAAACGGAAAATCAGGAACATTTTAGTTAATTCTAATGAAAATACATTGATTTTAATCATTTGTATTGGAAACAACATGTCATATGTCTTTTCTTGGATCTAAATAATAAGAAACCTTGCTCTATGATTCAAAAGTTAAAATCTTCAAATTTGGTAAAATGGTGACTTTTTTCACGTTTTTCATGTAGTTCGATATTACGTATATATATTCGTTTTTACTAATATTTTGATACATTTCATGTAGTATCACAATATGTGATTTGGCCTTCAAATCTCAGAATTTCGCATACATAAATTGCATTTTAAGCAGGTTTTCTTGCATTTTGTTTCGTACGAAAAATCATCGAATTTAGCAATATTTTGACGTTTTATTCATCCCCCTTTTCCTTAATGTGATTTAAACAAAATATCATCGAATTAGACAATATTTTGCCGTTTTTCTACGTTTTTTGTGAATTTTCAGTTTATTTGTATTAATTCATATATATACGATAAATATGATGCACACACATAATTCATTAGATAATAACCTTTAATACTTACTTTTCAATCATTTGTTTGTTTCTCGTTAAAATACTGAGTAAGATATTGGAAAGGGAAGAAGTTCGGTTTTTGGTTGCATATATCGACATTTCAGCCGTATTAGAGCGGTTTTACGTGTACATTTTCCATCGGTAATATAAACGGAAAATCAGGAACATTTTAGTTAATTTAAATGAAAACACATTGATTTTTATCATTTGTATTGGAAACAACATTGTAATATGTCTTTTCTTGGATCTAAATGAATAGGAAATCTCACTCTATGATTCGAAGTGAAAATCCTCAAATATGGTAAAATAGTGACTTTTTTCACGTTTTTCATGTAGTTTGATATTACGTACATATATTCGTTTTTACCAATATTCGATACTATTCATGTATTATCACAATATGTGATTTGGCCTTCAAATCTCAGAATTTCGCATAATATTGCATTTTAAGCAGGTTTCTTGCATTTTTGCTTCGTACGAAAAATCATCGAATTTAGCAATATTTTGACGTTTATCATCTCCTTTTCCTTAATGTGATTAAACAAAATATCATCGAATTAGACAATATTTTGCGGTTTTTCTACGTTTTTGGAATTTTCAGTTTATGGTATTAATTCATAAATATACGATAAATATGATGCACACACATATTCATTAGATAATAACCTTTAATACTGCCTTTTCAATCATTTAACTGTTTCTCGTTAACAATACTGAGTAAGATATTGAAAAGGGAGGAAGGTCGGTTTTTATTGCATATATCGACGTTTCAGCCGGATTACAGTGGTTTTACGAGTACATCTTCCATCGGTAATATAAGCGGAAAATCAGGAACATTTTAGTTAATTCTAATGAAAACACATTGATTTTATCATTTGTATTGGAAAAAACATTGTCATGTCTCTTTCTTGGATCTAAATAATACGAAATGTCACTCTATGATTCGAAGGTAAAATCCTCAAATTTGGTTAAAATAGTGACTTTTTTCACGTTTTTCATGTAGTTTGATATTACGTATATATATTCGTTTTTACCAATATTTCGATACTATTTCAATGTATTATCACAATATGTGATTTGGCCTTCAAATCTCAGAATTTAGCATAATATTGCATTTTAAGCAGGTTTTCTTGCATTTTGTTTCGTACGAAAAATCATCGAATTTAGCAATATTTTGACGTTTATCATCCCCTTTTCCTTAATGTGATTTAAACAAAATATCATCGAATTAGACAATATTTTGAAGTTTTCAACGTTTTTGTGAATTTTCAGTTTATTGGTATTAATTCATAAATATACGATAAATATGATGCACACACAGAATTCATTAGATAATAACCTTTAATACTTCCTTTTCAATCATTTATTTGTTTATCGTTTAAATACTGAGAAAGATATTGAAAAGGGGAGAAGTTCGGTTTTTATTGCATATATCGACATTTCAGCCGGAATAGAGCGGTTTTCTTGTACATCTTCCATCGGTAATGTAAACGGAAAATCAGGAACATTTTTGTTTATTCAAATGAAAACACATTGATTTTTATCATTTGTATTGGAAACAACATTGTCATATGTCTTTTCTTGGATCTAAATAATACGAAACCTTGCTCTATGATTCGAAGTTAAAACCCTCAAATTTGGTAAAATAGTGATTTTTTTTCACGTTTTTCATGTAGTTTGATATTACGTATATATATTCGTTTCAACCAATATTTCGATACTATTTCATGTAGTATCACAATATGTGATTTGTCCTTCAAATCTCAGAATTTCGCATAATATTGCATTTTAAGCAGGTTTTCTTGCATTTTGTTTCGTACGAAAAATCATCGAATTTAGCAATATTTTGACGTTTATCATCCCCTTTTCCTTAATGTGATTTAAACAAAATATCATCGAATTAGACAATATTTTGCCGTTTTTCTACGTTTTTGTGAATTTTCAGTTTATTGGTATTAATTCATATATATACGATAAATATGATGCACACACATAATTCATTAGATAATAACCTTTAATACTTACTTTTACTAATACTTTACTTATTTATTTGTTTCTCGTTTAAATACTGAGTAAGATATTGAAAAGGGGAGAAGTTCGGTTTTTATTGCATATATCGACGTTTCAGCCAGATTAGGGCGGTTTTACGTGTACATCTTCCATCGGTAATATAAGCGGAAAATCAGGA